>NC_069083.1:5503724-5805311 GCF_947172395.1 Bicyclus anynana
TAATCTATTTTCATTATGGATAATGTAGTAATGTAATTTTAATTTTTAGTTACATTTAATTTTTTTGTCCTTTAATTTTGTATTATGATAAAAATATGTTTTTGTTAATTTTAAAAAATGGTATAATATATTGACTCAGTTGCTCCCAAAGCTTTTGCATCGGTTTGTGGCTAGACCGACCCCGATTTAAAATATAGGGATAAAATAAATGGGCCGGTTACAAAACTAACGCAACCAAAATTCATCGTCTATTTTAACATCATTCATGTCATTTATTCTATACAATATTGAATAGATTTTTCCGTACATCCAATAAACAAATTGCTATGTCGTACGAATCATAAGAGTATATCAATATATGAATACCATATACTTATAATAAATCTGTAGAGAGCTCAATTCTGTACATGAAATATATTTCCAAAATAACTATCGGGGGGTGATTAATGATCGATACTGATGCCAAAAATGCAATCAGTAAAATTTTTGTCTCTTTGTATAAAACAAAAACTACTCGACGGATTTTAACGAAACTTGGTACAATTATTCTACATACTCCAGATCAGGTTTTAAGTATACTTTTCATCACGCTACGATCAATAGGAGCAGAGCAGTGAAGGGACGTTGGGAAAACGGGAGAAGTTACTCCATTTTTACAGCGATACTACTGTAAGGGCTGGATTAAAAAGAGGCCTAAGGACGAACGAAGTTGCGGGCGTCCGCTTGTAATAAATAAAATTGAAATTTAAGTCCTTAATTTTTTAAATTTTAGGTCTATAGTTTCAAAATAACTGTAGTTTCTTAAGTATTTATAGTTACTTTCATATTAGTACTAAACCCCAAACAATTTTTTAAAGATCCTGCTTAATTTCTGGAACGGCTGAATCAATTGTAATGGGTCTGTCACTAAAAATATAGAAGAGGTTATTAAGCATCATATATCATATGGTTCAGGGGTTTCATGCAAAGTAAATCGCTGGAATAAAGTAAGTACAGAATTCTATTATAAGACGGATTAACTGTATGAAAATATATAAGGATTCCGGCTAAGCTGGACTTAGCCATTTTTGTTACAGAGTTCCGAAAGATTGGGAGCTCGTATAAATTAATCTAAGCAAAATGTGCGTAAACCTTCTAGACTGTTAAGTAATACATATGTACTCGGAGGAATTACGTTATTATAGTTTGGCAAGTTCGTTGATGACACTCCCATGATATGCGGGCGACGGAGGGAAAGACTGCGCGGCTGTGAAATTGTGCGTGCGGGGAAGTGATGTGCATCAGTCGTGGGGTTTTCATTCATCGCTACATTCCCCCCGGTCCGCGCGGACCATCGGGAGTGTTACGAACGAAGTTGCCAAGCTACCAACTCCATAAATTTCATTCATACAAAATATCTTGCTTCATATCTTTTATTCTCTTTAAATGTACAAGCTGAAATTATAAAATTAGTGACACCTTGGATCAAGTACTAAAGTATGCGTAAAAAACTGAAATTGTGATATTATGAAAGCTAAGCTGAGCTTAGTACAGTTTCCAGTCAAAACAGATTCCTAGCTTTATTTTAAGCAGAAATACTTTTGCTTATTATATAAGCAAAATTATTTCTGCTTAAAATATATTTAGGAAATGAAAAATTAGAGAAATGTGTAAAATTTTCATTTTCGTATCATTTGAAAATATTAATTACTAGCGGACGCCCGCGACTTCGTCCGCGTGTAAAAATTGATGTAAACCTTAAAGTATCCCTACCCCTTAATTTTTTTAAATGTTGTCATAAGAACCTTCTCCTGACATTAACAAACACTTAAAAAAAAACATTGAAATCGGTTCAGCCATACACGCATGATGGCGTGACCAAAGGACCAAAGGATATGGATTCATTTTTATATATATAAATTATTAAATTTGTTGTTTGGACTCTTGATTTTGACCGTTCTAGTATTTCTTCGAACTTCGAAATTGAAATCAATATCCATTAAAGTTTTTATAACGTTAGATTGCTCCGTTCAATATCTTTCTCATTGTCCATTTTGATAATCTTCCAAGGAATGTCAAAGAAGTTTAATCAAGGGCAATAAACGCGATATCCGAAAATCCGTAAAACGCCAAACCAATTTCGCAATATTCACGACGAAGGTTGCCAGTAATTGCCGCTATAAAAGTTCTGTCTTCGGATTCCTTGAACTAGAGGCCCCAATATTAAATTTTAGTGCTCCCTAAGTTTTTGGCCTTAAATTTTCATCAATTTTCTTTCTTATCTATCCCGTTTATTTTTAAACTCAATCCGGTCGAGTGCTTTGGGCTATTAAAGAGATTAACGTGCTTGTTTCAGATATCTCCCTATTGTATTGGAAGCGGAGTCTGGAGGCATTTAATTTTAACTGTTGTCTCCCCAAGTCATGATGAGCCGACTCCTTTATAGCCTTTCAACGAATAAGTGCTTAAATTTCTCATGTCCTCCTTTTCTCAAGTCAGTTACTTGAGAAAAGAAGGACTTTCTCAATTAAACGCACATAGTCATTAACTAATTTTAAAAGTTCTTTTAATATTTGAAATACTTGGTATACTAACATGAATCCACTAACTTTTCAAGGAAATCGGTGGTGTTAAAATCAATATAGCTGAATTAAGTTACTAAATTGCATGCCCCAATAATCACAATGAACTTCCCGGTTTAATCATCATTATGATGACTAAGCTGGAAGGAATTACATGACAAGAAACGTAGTAATATTTTTTGCAGGCTTCTTGACTGCAATGTTACTCTGGAATGCACTAAAAACTAAAAAATTAAATCTTTTTAATTAAAACAATAAATTCGAGGTCAAAGACACTAATAAGTGAAAAAAATAATATCGTATCTACGTTCTAGTCCCACTTACAAGTACCGATCATTTTAAAAGTGATGCCAAAAAACTAAAATAAAGTCACTGACTTAAATAACTAAATTAAACTTAGTAATAATTATGAACCATGTGTTCTGAGATAAAAGAATAAATATAACAAATGTTTTCTTTTTTAATCGTTTATAAAGCTGGATTAAACTATTTAAGGTGATTCTTTGAAAATTTTAAATGTCTTTTAGAAAATGTCATTGAAAGAGGCTCTTCTAATGTAGTCTTCAAAGCGAAGCTCGAGGACGTTAAGCCTTTCGTTGACCTGTTTAAATTTTCTCTATCATATTTAGATTTTCTTAAAATTTACTAAATACATTTTTGACAAAAATTGTCATGCGAAAACTTTTCCAGGAATAAAATTTAATATTAAACTCTCAGAGAGTAATTTTATCGCAAATGTGGTAGGTAGTTTTTTGGCTATTTTATTATCACATTTTGATTTTGTATCAACCATGGATCTAATGGTATCAACTTAGTGTCAAACACTTATTAAAACTGTCGCCTCTCAGTTCGACACAGATAATGCAATGAATTAAATGCCAAAGGGATACGAATTACACATCTGTAAATGTAACAAGTAATTTAATTGATTAGGCAAATATAGATTTCTCTGAAAATTGGTATCATGAGTTCTCCTTGATTGTTCTTATTTATGGCCAATTTTAAGCTCTGTATTATTCGTATAATTTTGGCCCGAGTATTTACTGAGAAACTGGATTTCTCTTTTATGCGGTGAAACATAAAATTAGCGGTGACTTGGGTTTTTCTAATAACATTTACGTTTTGTACACGTCCGTGACATCGGGTAAGGCTCGTAACTTAGCCAGTGATCAGAGGTATAAAATCTTGTGACAGGTTGGTCGTCGTTAACACAAGATATATGGCGGCGAACAATACGATCGGAGGTGATTTGTTCTCGCTACGGACAAGCTATTGTTACGTTGTTGAACGAATAATAATTGTCAGATCAGTACAAATTACTATAACAAGAATTATGGTGTATTAATTATTGTTCCCGTTCCTGTGGAAATACGGGGATAATGTAATGTTACGCCTTAAAACATCAGAGTGAAATTTTGTTCAAAATGGGTTTGCAAGTTTCTAATATTGGTTGCTGGAACTAATAGACAGACAGATCACTCAGGCCAAAACACCCTTTCCGAACGGCCCTCTAAGCCGAGGTCCAAGTCTCAGAGGAGACGCCCTTAGAGAGTCGATCTGCCCATCTACTGTGCTTCTGTCTTCGGGCCCCATTAGGTGATGCTTCTGCGCTCGTCCAAACCCTCCGTTGACGCCGCTGAGGTCCCACAAGGAGCCTCCCACACTTACACAATGAGAAAAAAAAATGATAAAAGATTTTAACAGTATGTAAATATGCATTTAGTGAAAATCTGATTATTTAAAATTACAAACAATTACTTGAATTTCATTTATTTGTATAGATTTTATAATTTCGTTTTGTTAAATCTTTCTTTTTCAAAGAGCAAATAACCCTTGACTTCAGTAAAAGCATTAGCTTTAGCATTTTCTGTTATGTGAGTTCCTTCAAATTGACTACGTAGACGACGTTCGTAGATTTACGTTGAGACGTGATATCCTAGTGGATATGACTTTTGCCTCCAATTCGAAGTTCGAATCCGGTCTGGGTCTTGCACCAGCACCATAACTTTTCAGTTATGTGCAATTTAAGAAATTAAATATCACGTGTCTCAAACGGTGAAGGAAAAACATCCTGAAGAAACCTGCATACCTGAGAATTTTCTCACGTGTGTGAAGTCTGTCAATCCGCATTTGGCCAGCGTGGACTAAAGCCTAACCCCTCCCATTCTGAGAGGAGACTCGCGTTTAAAAGTGAGCCGCATATGAGTTCACAATGGTGATGATGGCTACGTAGAAGCGGGTATTATTTTGACGATGAAGAACAGTGATTATTAGATTATTGAATTTCAAATTCAACATTGATAACGTTAGCATTATTCCAGATATTAATAGACAAATATTTTTGAAATAAGTATCAGGATACTCAAGTATGCAAGGAATTTACTCTTATAAATAATTCTGTTGTCATGCCACTTTATTACTAACCTAAACAAAGCCTTAAAGATACATGTGTAGACAGTTATGGTAACTCCAAGTATACGATAAGGCGATATTGTCACTCCAGTCACGTCCCGGGAGGGACGCCACACTGTAAAATTGTACGCAGCTGCCTGAATTCACGATGCGACCCAATTCCCATGGAAAAAAAGTCATAATTTCACTACTATTCACAAACTGGGGAACACAGCTGATGCAAACGACGCACAATTGTGAGCGCTTCGATACAATATCCAACGATATTTAGTAATGAAAGCTTTTGTGCTATTTATAGATACTAAACCTATAGAGATGATTGTTTTGCTAAGTATTGTATGCGAGGCGATATTAACTCAATGTTGAGACTTACTTTATTTTTGTAGTGATTATTATCTTAAATGCCTCGTTTTAATTATTATATATATAATTATGTTTAATATTATTAATAGCGATGCGTAGAGATGTGGGTAGACGCTGAATTAACTGTCACTCTAAAATATCGTCTTTATTATCAGTGTGTTACGTTAGTTTTAGTATTTGACAACGTCTTATAATTCAATGAAGCCGGCTGCACACTCGAAAAAAGATGACGTCATGCGTCGTTCCCTCGCTCTAGGGTTGCCAACTTTTTTTATAAGAAATAAAGTATATTCTTGTCTATGAAGATTATTAAACAGTATTTTATAAAAACGAACACTTTCTTTTGAAAAATGCAACCATTCCACCAGTATTTTCTTATGACGTTGTCACGTTCAACTATCGTCAGTAAACCGACTTTACAGACAACCGACTTTTTTCTAGTTTGTGCTTTATTTGGACGGCCGCGACTTTATCCGTGTTTTTCACAAATCCCACGTACACCATGTTTTTATCTTCTTTAGGCATTTTATTTTATTTCATCTTCCGTGAAAATCTTGTGTATATATATATATATGTTTTGTATGTACTAAAATACAACCTATAAGCACTTGATAAAACACTGGTATTTTGAAATCACAGATTATATCACACTTACATTTTATTTATATGAATTAAGTGTTGTAATCTATGAGCCGTGATAGCCCTGTGGGTATGATCTGTGCCTCGGATTCCAGAGGGTGTAGGTTCAAATCCGGTCCGGGGCATGCACCTCTAACTTTTCAGTTGTGTGTATTTAAAAAAATTAAATATCACGTGTCTCAAACGGTGAAGGAAAAACATCGTGAGGAATTTTTCCATACCAGAAAAATTTTTTAATTCTCTGCGTGTGTGAAGTCTGCCAATCCGCATTGGGCCAGCGTGGTGGACTATTGACCTAACCCCTCTCATTCTGAGAGGAGACTCGAGGTCAGCAGTGAGCCGAATATGAGTTGATAATGATGATGATGAATATAGTAAGTACATAATATTATCTCCTCTCTAAAAATAATATAGATAAATGATTTCCTTTTATAAGCATATTGTAAATATAGCAAAAAAGTGATATTTCACATATTTTTTCCGTTGTTGTTCAGTCAATCATAAACGGTTATACGGAAATAAATAAGTTTTGCCACACAAATAATACCGTGTCCTAGATAAACACATAGAAGTCTTTTTATATTTGTGACAATACTTTAGACCTGCAGGAAATAAAAATGAAATGAAAATAGATATAGAATGGAAAGGAAATAGAAATTCCGAAGACGAAGTTATAGGACTGCAAGTGGTATAACAATAAAGATCATATTATACGCACCGATTTCATTTTGTTCTAACAAGCTGAAGAAATGCATTTTCAGGAGTGTAGAAACTTTTAAAAATATTTAGTTATGGTCTAAAAGCTTGAGGAAACTAACATTTGTTTATTTATTACTAGCGGACGCCCGCGACTTCGTTCGCGTGAAACTCGGTGTAAACTTTCAACTACTCCTACCCTACCCTTACCCTACCCTACCCTACCCCTACCCGTTTTCTAATCAATATTAATATGAACTTTATACAATAACAATAAAACTCAAATTGACTACGTTTTAGTTTAAAAAAATTTGTATGCGAAAAGAAAAGGGCTATTTTCATGGATTTTCCGGTTAATTATTCGAATTATTCTCGCCGTAAAAACCATCATAGAACTTCAACGAACATTTAAAAAAAGAATTGGCCAAAATGGTCCAGGCTTTGTTAAGTTATGCGCTTACCAACGCATTTTGCGATTCATTTTTATATTATAGATTAAAAGTGAATGTTTATCAACCCGTGTTCCTACTAGAGTTCTCGTAGATCATCACCTACCACCTCAGACCAATTATAGAAGACCTGTATCGCACTCATAGTCACGAACAAAATTGTCTGTCATTTTCTGAGGAAAACGAGCTTAGATTTTGAATATATCTTATACTAAACTAGAAGTTTTTGCCCGTTTTTTACACAATTCAATTACACAAAAAGGTATTTTTACGGAGCTCTTTAACCGAACACGATTACAACTATTTAACATCGATTCCATATAGACAGTTTTTATAATCGCATTAGATCGTTGATCATATACTTTGACAGAAAAGTGACGTCTAGCGAGGCAGGTCCTATACAATAATTGGTCTGAGCCTACCACCTCAAGTAGGATTATTGAGGATAGTGGATAGGTAGAATGTTTATATAGTAATTAATTGATAGGTAGACTCAGTCCCACAAACGTCCAAGTACAAAGATTTTTTAAAATTTATTTTCGGGTATTGAGTCTACTACAGTCGCTAGAAGCTTCGTAGGAAACTTTCGCCAAAAATATTATTGCACAAAATCACTAACGCAACTGGCAGCGTGACGGCGTCTACGCTGCCTAACAAACAACTGAGCTCAAGTCATCAAATACCCTCTTATTTATACTAACACTGATACTTCTCCTCAATAATAATATAAATAATAAATGTTAATACCACCTGTAATCGACGAACATGTAACGATAGGCTACAATAACAAAATAGGCTACAATAGTTTTTGTCACAGTGGGATAAAAAGATGGTCATTTGAAGTAGGCTATTATGCCTCTTGCAATAACAGTAGCTTTCTCACGTCTAAAAAACGCGCCGGTACTTCACCCAATTTACATGAAATTTCCGCTGTGGAGAAATTATTCTTTTTCCTTCGCCTTTAAATGCTAATGAGCACCGGTTGGAAATATTCAGAATCAGATTAGATTTCTGCGATGCTGTATTGTTACTTAAATGAATAATCCTAGAAGATGTTTCCTATGCTCGTTACCGATTACTTGTTCTTTCCTCATTCTTTTTTTATGTTAAATAAATAAATAAATAAATCGCTAATTTGTCACACAAAAAGGTATTACAATTTTCTGAAGTTCAAAAACTGGCTGTAATGGATTAATTACAATTGAAACAATATAAAATTGTCAGTGAATTTATACAAAGAAAAAATTAAGTAAAGTTTAGGTGCGTGCGTGCGGATAAAGTGTGTGTGCGTATGTGTGTGTATTAGTGTATGCATGTGTGTGTGATTCTCATCATCATCTCCTTTCCCTTGGGTTTTTCCGGCGTGGTCGGAAAAATATGTCGATCTTTTCCATTGGTCTTCCTGTCCTCTTATGTCCTTCCACTTGCACATTCAACATTTTTCTAGTAATGTGACTTTCCTCCCTACGGTTAAATATATTTATTCCATAATTAACAATAATGGTAATTTTGTTTTTTTATAAACTTACTAATATTATAGACTAGTACAATTTGTAAGTTCGTGAGGTTGAAGTAATCTCTGGATTCTAAACCGAATTATTTTACCAATAGAAAGTCATCGTGTTTGGTGAGCGTCATAGGCATATTTCATCTCTGTATTTCCATGGCAACGGGAACTATTCAAGGCGTCCGCTAGTTTAAAAGCCGAGCTTTAAAATGTTTTTAGATTTCTTATTCAAATAACGATATATGACGATCCCTAAAACGAAGTTACTAATTAACCACTCAATTACCACAGTATATTACGTGTTTCAAACGGTTAAGGAAAATCATCGTGAGGAAACCTGCATACCTGAGAACTTTCTTAATTGTCTACGTGTGAAGTCTGCCCATTTACAAGGCTCTGTATCCCCTGTAGCCAAATGGCACGTCAATTCTCTTTCTACGATCGCAAACGCTTCGACAACTAGCAAAGTAGTCGTAGTCATTCCCATACAGGGAATGACCTTTTCATAATTTTAGTCTAGGTCAAAGGTTTTTGTTTATTGAAATGAACTTCAGCCAAAGGGCATGATTAACTTCGTTAAGTTAAGAACATAAACCTACTTAAGTATAAATGAATAGCTAAAGTAGTCATTGACCTTTACTCATGTTTTGTATTCCAATAAATAATATCGTGCAAAACATAATCCCAAGTTCCTCATTACCCTATAAATCCAAGTGTTTCAACGAATTTTCGGCTTCATTTACCTTGAGCCTTTCTGTAGGGAAATAATAAACTTTGCTCGGGTACGGATACATATTACATGCGGCTCGATTTGGGAACCCCCGGATTTCACGGAATTTAAATTTATGTAAAACAAATCGTTTCTGCTTGCTTAGCATAATTAAAATTAAAACATTTCCAAAGTTTTATTCTTTAAAGTTTCAAGTTGTAGTAAATTATAAAGAGGTAAAAATAACGCATTAAAAGTTTACTAATTTAATAAGATTTATCATAAAACTGATTTCTTACAAATTAACCGGCCACAGTTAGTGAGCTATAATCCGATTATTAATATAAAATTAAACAAAAGTTTGTGTTGTTGTTACTCTTTCACGCAAATCGAATGATACAGAATAAGTTTACCTGAAATCTAAACTAATATTATAAAGCTGAAGAGTTTGTTTTTTTGTTTGTTTGATTGAAATAATCTTAGGAACTATTGATCCGATTTAAAAAGGTTTTTCAGTGTTAGATAGCCCATTTATCGAGGAAGGCTATAGGTAATATATTATGCCCATATTTTTACGAAAACAGTAACCACGCGGGTGAAACCGCGCGGCGTCAGCTAGTGTCTATATAAAAGTGTGGAATGAAAATATTTATATGCTTCGCATGACATGAAAATCTACTCGCAGATTTATGTGAAAATGCACCATTTTCCACAAAAGTTCTGTATGTGTTCGGAGTGAAAGTGGTAAAAGATAATTTGCATATTTTGTTTTAATCTACACCTGCGTATAATTACATGCGGATTGTAGTTGGAAGTTGAAATACTCGTAACATTATGCGGAGTTTCGCAACAATTGTGAGTTTCGCGGAATTTTCAGCATCATTAACCTCTCTTTACTGTGCGAGTATATTTAAGTTTAGCATAGTCCTAATGGTACATTTTTGAGACAGAATTGGTTGGAAGTCCAAGAAAATTAATGTTTCTTACAGATTTAAAGAAACTGCCTTGTTGAATTCCAGCTTAACTTTAGCCACAGATTGTTTCGTGTTATGTTTTCTAACACAATTTTTTACTTAGATAAAGACGAATTTTAAATTCATACTGTTATAAAAAACATCACTGAATAGCGTTAGGGTGTTCTTCCACCAGAGATGTGCTACGCTACGTTGCTATGGATGTGTTTGATATTCATCAATCATATTCATTGGTGCACATACCTAAGCACTGGTGGAAACGGATTTAACTAAGATGTGTTTTTTTATAAGGAAGGATGCGTGCTATGACTGCTATGGGCCGTCGCGAGTGGGTGGCTATATGCAGAGCAGAGTACCTGCAGTATGCCCGCGTTTGCGGCAGCGCACTTTCATAACGCATCTTCCTCGCGCAGCTACATAGTCTACTGTTGGTGGAAACAGTCACATATTTTCGTAGCGTAGACTTCACATCTTCATAGCATAGCTGTATAGCACATCTCTAGTGGAAAAGCATGCGTGCTATGGATGCCTGTAATGGGCCGTCGCGAGTGGGTAGCTATATGCAGAGCAGAGTACCTACAGTATGCCTACGTTTGCGGCGGCGCACTTTCATAACGCATCTTCCTCGCGCAGCTACATAGTCTACTGTTGGTGGAAACAGTCACATATTTTCGTAGCGTAGACTTTACATCTTCATAGCATAGCTGTATAGCACATCTCTAGTGGAAAACCACAAATCCAGGGTTCAATTATGATGTGTTTTTATTGTGATGATTTACTTGTTGTAAACTTTGATAACCTCTCTGACGCCATTGAGATTCCCAGCTCGGGTCATTTTAGGATAGGCATCATCATCATCATTATCATATAAGCCGATGGACATCCACTGCAGGACATAGGTCATTTGTAGGCGAATACCTGCGACTCGCTTGATGTCGTCAGTCCATCTGGTCGACCAACACTGCGCTTTCTAGGATTGTATATTTCTTTTAAGATTGTATATTATTTTCAAAATTGGCTCAGGTCTGCTCTAGTGGTAGACTAGGCCGTAATGTTACCACTCTTGTCACTGATTAAAAAAAATTCGCCATAGACCCATGATATCCTAACATTGGTTTGTTATTCATATTTTATAGTTATCTGTGTCAAATTAGTTTAATCTTACACTGCCTGTCTGCCTGTAGCTGAAAAATAGACTGCAGTTTTAAACCGAAAAGTCTGAAATAACCATTTTAGGTTATATAAAAGCTCGTAAAAATCGAACCTTTTAAAACTTTGTACAGCTATGATGAAACTAAAATGAACATGTCGAATATTTATAATAAAGTTTATATTTATGGTCATGTTTTTAAACGTATCGGTGTTTATTCGTCCTTTCTTGTCCACCTAAGCGTGAAGCTTATGATAAGAGTGGGTATGACATTAATCCCAAAGGTAAAGTTTATTTAACCTACGACCTTTGGGATTTTCGACTGCTCTTATATAATACCTCAGAGTTATTGAATTTCGAATATTTATTTTAGATAGTGTTCTTTGTAAGTTATTGTAACTTTTATAAAACTTGTCCTTAAAACTCCGACACTTTTGATCTGGTGGATTTGACCGCCACTAGCTATTAGTTTCCAGCACCTTGAGATCCCAACGTCCATCGGCTCTTCGAACTTTTTTTATTATTCTTTACAAGTTAGCCCTTGACTAACATCTCACCTGATGGTAAGTGATGATGCAATCTAAGATGGAAGCGGGCTAATTTGTTAGGAGGAGGACGAAAATCCACACCCCTTTCGGTTTCTACACAGCATCGTACCGGAACGCTAAATCGCTTGGCGGTACGTCTTTGCCGGTAGGGTGGTAACTAGCCACGGCCGAAGCCTCCCACTAGCCAGACCTGGACAAATTAAGAAAATGTCAATCTGCCTAGCCAGGGATCGAAACCAGGACCTCCGTCTTGTAAATCCACCGCGCACACCACTGCGCCACGGAGGCCGTCAACTTTGATTGTCATATAATAAATATAATATGATTAAGTTCTAGCAGATGCCCTGCGGTTCCACCCGTATAGTTCCCGTTGCCGTGGGGATTCTAGGAATATAGCAATATCACTCTCACAAATAACGTGACTTTTCTTTTAGTAAAATAATTTAAAAATCGGGTATTTTACATCTCTTTAATATTAGTACCTAGTACTAGTTTTGAACCCACACGAAGTCCTTAGTCATGAAATAGTCCATAAAACTAGTCGCGCATACTTCGACAATAGTCAAGTTTCAGCCGTATATTTTTAGTAAAATATATGAAAATCTTTCTTAACAAAAGGTACATTTTCGAACTATTTCCAACTCACGTCTCAAAAGAGTCCGGTTGGCTTAAAAAAATCTCTTGTCTTCTAACTCAGCAAACAGTCGCGATTGGCTCCGAATGGCGGCCGTGCAAATTACGTTACGTCGACCTGGGGGCAAACTTTTTCAAATTTCTTTTTATCTTTACGTGATGTACATTATAAGAGAAACGTATTTTTCAAGGAAAACTGATAATTCATTTTAATATAAACTAGTGATACTTTCGGGCTTTGAATGGTTATAGTCTGGCAAGTTTGTTGATAAAACTCCCATGATATGCGGGCGACGGGAGGAAAGATTGCGCGGGTGTGAAATCGTGCGTGCGCGGAAGTGAGGTGCATCAGTCGTGGGTTTTTCATTGATCGCTACACTCCCCCCTGCCCGCGCGGACCATCGGGAGTGTTACGAACGAAGTTTCAGTACCTATTCAATGCAAACAAACAAACAATCAAATCTTCCCTCTTTATAATATTAGTATAGATTAGACATGCAACTGATGAATTGAATATTGTTTGCTTTTGTTTATTCGCTGGTAATCTTTTAAATATGACCATGAATTATTTATTGTAAGACAGTATTTATAAATCACTTCAGTCATTGTTGAAACCTGTATGAAAATCCGTTCAATACACACAGACCAATATACAAATGATTAACTTGCAATATAGTGAAAACATAGAGTAGGTACATGAAATAAAGGAGGGAATATTATAACAGACGCCGCGTGGTTTCAGGGTGCAGTTTCAAAACCTATTCAATGCAAACAAACAATCAAATCATTCCTCTTTATAATATACTAGCGGACGCCCGCGACTTCGTCCGCGTAAAAATTGATGTAAACTTATCTGCCTCTACCTTACCCTGCTCGTAAACCTACCCAACCCTATCCTACCCTACCCCTACCTTACTCCTACCCTACCGCTAACGCTAACCCTACCCTCCCCCCACCTTACCCCTACCCTAATCCTACCCGTAACCTATCCATAACCTATCCTACCCTACCCCTAATCTACCCCTACCCTACCCCTATATTACTCCTACCGCTAACCCTAACCCTTCCCTACCCCTACCTTACCTCTACCCTAACCCTACCCTACCCGTACCCTACCCCTACCCTACCTTACCCTACTGTGATGAAAATTATACTCCGCTAGTTTCTTACAACACTTTATTCCACCTTTACAATTACAAATTATTACAAATTAAATAATAATATCTCTACTGTTACACTATTTCACCAAAACCACCTCTCTTCATCACACTTCCCCGAATAATCATCTTTTTTTCTCCCTTCCTACACTGCTCACGCCACCAACCCCTCCAATTCCTCGTTTTGCCGCCAAACGTTCCTATTGGTCTTACAATAAATGGCGCCTTTTGTAACAGCCAATCACATCGGACCTGTCATTTTCGTTTCACAGACTACAGATTTTATCCACAGAATAAAAATATAGAGAACAAAGACTACTTTTTTATAAAAATCATGACACTACCCTACCCCTATCCTACTCCTCCCCTACCCTATACGTTCCATATCCTTCCCCTATCTCTACCTTGCCCCTACCCTACACTACCCCTACCTTATCCGTACCCTACCCTACCCTACCCTACACTTTCCCTAAATTACCCCTACCCTACCTCTATCCTACCCCTTCCCTACCCCTATCCTATCCCTACCCTCAGCGAAATTGGTCCAGCCTTTTGTGCGTGGTGTAATGACCAAAAGTATATAATTTCCCAAGCGACTTCTATGCTAATACTATAAAGAGGTAAAGTTTAATAAGATCAATAGAAAGCTACATTATTTGCGAGTGTTATAGGCTATGTTTGGTCCTCATATTCACACGGGAACGGGAACCACGTAATTGAAACCGCGGGGCGTCATATAGCGGCATTTCTGCGACTATCAGAATTTTTGTATTATCTCCGAAACTATATAACTAATTAACATACTGTAAAGTGCAAATCTTATCTCTATAATATCCTCGTGATTATTAAATAATTTATTTTGATAAGGATTTAAGTTTAGTTGTGTAAATAATGACGTAAACCTTAGTTTAAAATTTAAATAATTTATTAAAGTACTAAAAGTACTATATCTGCTAAAATATAAAAGATAGATATATGGTGTCGCGGACTTTTTTGTAGAACTTTTAAAGGTTCAAAAAGCCTCCATACATTTATTTCAGTTATACGCAATGGTTGAGGCAGCGCATGCGAATAAGTAAGTTTTTCAGTCCGACCTGTAAGAGAAAACCCGCGATAACTCAGTAGTTAAATATGATAGAAATATAAAATATAGCCTATAGCACTCCCCGATAATGTACCAATCTACTGGTGAAAGAATTTTTAAAATCGGACCAGTAGTTCCGAAGATTACCCCATTTCAAAGAATTGTTACAAACTTACAAACTTACAAACTTACAAACTTACAAACTTTACCTCTTTATAATATTAGTATAGATAATTGTTTGTTTGTTGTTTTGTTGTTATTTGCTGGTAATCTTTTAAATATGACCATTCCCAATATCGTCTCAGATAAAAATACTGATAGGAGTAGTACGACATAAAGCCTCAAATCCATGAACTCTCAGTGTTTAGTCCGATCTTTTTACCGTGGATCTATTGGGGCTTCAAGTTGGTGGTATGGCTTTATTATGAGCTGCAGAATGACAAATTACCATTACGGCATCAGTAACAGGGTTACTTGTGGACTACGGAATCCTGAAAAAGTTGCGTGTATAAATGTATGGAAAATACGAGTATGTTGTATTAAGCTCGTATATACTATCATACCGCCGCGATAACGTCAAGGATTACACGATATAAATTGCTCTATATTAGTACATTGTCCAAAATGTTTAGTGATTAATACGGGTCATAATGACCCAGTTCACATTCGTTTACTGTCATGTTGGAGATAAAAAATATATTAATTTATTTGCTGACCCGAAATGATATATTGGCGGGCGGTAAAATTTACGCCTACTGGGGAGATAAAATTCAAGTGTAATTAATAAAAAAAACCAAAGCAATAGAAAAACACCTTGTATACGCTAGTAACCCTAAGTCTAATAAGGTCAATTGGCCTTCTTGCTTTGATTTTTATCCGGACAAGAATAGAATTGAACATTTAGCCTCGTATCCCTATTTTTAACCGACTTCCAAAAAGGAGGAGGTTCTACGTTCGGCTGTATGTATGTTTTTTTTTTTTTTTTTTTTTTTATGTATGTCCAGCGATAATTCCGTCATTTGTGGACCGATTTTGAAAATTCTTTTTTTGTTTTGAAGGGTTTGATTCCAGGGTGGTCCCATTTTTTTCATGTCAGGATCTGATGATGGCATCCTGGAGAAATCGAGGGGAACTTTCGAAAATCGTAGAAACGGCTAGTGCGTTTGTTAGTGTTTCCATAAGGTATTTTAAACCACTACAATTTTATGAAAGTCTGGAGTTGGTCTGATGATGGAGCCGATACACAGACGATAGAACTCGTCAACGATTTACAGCAGGTACCTTTTGTTTGGGCTTAATTTATTTGTATTGATGAGAACTTTCCACCTAGATGGGTTGTGACTGTATTAAGGGTCTGATGATGAAGACGAAGGACAGTGAAGAGAACTCCTCGACGGTTCACAGTAGCTACCTTGTGTTTGGACTTGATAAATTTGTATTGATGAGAACTTTCCACCTAGATGGGTTTTGACTGTATTAGGGGTCTGGTGATGAAGACGAAGGATAGTTAAGGGAACTCCTCGACGGTTCACAGTAGCTACCTTGTGTTTTGACTTGATAATTTTGTATTGATGAGAACTTTCCACCTGGATAGATTGTGACTGTATTAGAGGTCTGGTGATGAAGATGAAGGAGAGTTAAGGGAACTCCTCGACGGTTCACAGTAGCTACCTTGTGTTTGGACTTTTAAATTTTATATTGATGAGAACTTTCCACCCATATGGATTGTGACTGCATAGGGGGTCTGGTGATGAAGACGGAGGACAGTCAGTTCACACTCAGTAGGTGTGCTAACACTAAAAATTAAAAAATAAAAATTTTAATAAAAAAAATTCAACCGACTTCCAACTCAAAAATTAACCTAAACTAAAAAGCAAAAAATAACATCTTACCTATGTGCTACCTTCTGATCAGTTTGAAGGCGGTGCCAATCCAGTGTCATGTTTTAATTAAAGCCGTTTCTGAAAGAACCACAGAAATTGTGTAATTTAAACTACTTGAATTAAAACATCACTGGCTTGGCACCGCCTTCAAACTGATCAGAAGGTAGCACATAGGTAAGATGTTATTTTTTGCTTTTTAGTTTAGGTTAATTTTTGAGTTGGAAGTCGGTTGAATTTTTTTTATTAAAATTTTTATTACTACCAAGAGAAGATTCACACTGCTGCTTTGTTTATGGCGACAATTAGTGTAGGCAATCCTGCCCTATATTTTCGCAGCTTCTATCAACTATCTGGTCTTTTGATACGCTGCGGTAGTGGCTAATGACTACGCGAACAGCGATTCGCTATTCCAATAACCTGTCAGTCGATAACAAATCAGGGGTATAGATTAAACAAACTGTACCCCTTTGAAGCTGAGGTCATTATATATTGCAATGTCCTATAGCGTCAGGTGAAACCGCTATTAAAAACAAAAAAAAAATTGTATTGAGAGTTCTTCTTTTTATTTATTTTAATGACTTTTTGTTAAATGCCAAGACAGCACAATTTACGACAAGTTGCGAAGCTAAAATACTGTATGAACATTTCAGAAGTACATATTTTCCAAACCTATTACGTTAATCGAAGTTGTTAATTATGTGGATAATTTCAATGACGTCACATATATTATGGGAGGAAATATTGTTATAGCATTGGCTACTAATGTATGCACAAGATAAGCATTACAGTAATTTATTGCCTCGATGTAACGATTGCTCGACCTGATAATGACTAATGTTACTATTACTGCAAATTACTGCAATATAGTTTACTGCATAGTAGATCTGAGCGGTTACTAATTTTCAGTAAAACTGTAGTCAGTATTATTTGAACTTTTCATTGCTATGCTTGTATTTACAATTGTAGGTATATATAGTATCATGTTACGAACAGTTCGCAAGTATAGCGTTTAGGCGTCAGATCTATCCCAATGACTACAATCATAGTCTCTTTGCCCTTATCCTACTGAAACAGTGTCGACAAAATAATATTCTCTTTCTTTACCATTCATACTCATATCATAGTTCAATTCATCATCTTTTGCACACACCCCTAACATATGTTCTTTGACTAAAACCTTCCTCTCGCTAAAACTAAAACTAAATTTAAATATATCTATTGCGATATTAATATATTAAAATTAACATCCAATAGCTTATCTAGCTAATGTACTGTGGTAAAAATCCTACAAAGTTTGCGTCTCAAATGAAAGTACGCTACACTAGAAATAGCGATGTTTGTTTCGTAAAAGCTGCTTTATTTTGTCACATCCATATCCCAAACGTGACGGAGTGGACACAAACCAAAGCCTCAGTAATGGTGGACAACGAATTATACTTATTCCTTTTGTGATCGCACTGATGGTTTTCCTTATGGAGTGTTTCTTTTTGACCAAAAACAAGTCAGTTCTTTATAAAAGCAACGGGGGCTTAAGATTAAATTAAGCGAAACCTTAATAACGCGGGCTTACGAGGTCACGTGCGGTTTTATTCCGGAGATGAATGTAATCGTCGCGCGGGAGGGACGGAATATCATAGAGTACGAGCTAGCCCTGTACATAATCGAGGCTTGCGTCTTAGAATTCGTACAAGCGATTTTGTATGTTAACGCTACTAGAGAAAGGTTATTTTGGGGTGTAGGAATTTTGTACATTCTGAAGGTCACGCCTGTTGTATAGGGGTAGTGGTAGTGTGGTTATGTTGACAGACAATCTTCCTAATAGCTCGCGAATGTTCTCAGAAATTAATCAGTCGCAGAAGTAACTAGGGTGAAGCGAACACAATGTGACACTCAACTGAGAGGACTTGTTAATGAACAAGTCAACTGCGAAAGCGTTGCATGTCAGGTTAGACTGAAGCAAATAGATACATTCTCGTATATTGTATTGTTCGGGTATTGTTTTACCATTTCTCATAATAAATAGTTAGCGGGCATATAATTTGGAAGTGCTATACGTAATTTTGAAAATTGTGTTATCATCTTTATCATCTGCTGCATCAATAAACCTAAAGGTGAATGTGTGTGTGTGTGTATTTTAATAAGTGAGTACGTTTTTTACCTTTTCACGCTGCAAATTTGGAATGGAGATAGATCATACATTGGTACACACAGATACAAAAATGTGATTTGGGGAAAACAAAATTTCACACAAATTGAGTTATATGCGTCTACTAATTGGATCTAAAACATGGAGCTCAATAATACTAGGTATATCAATATGCCTTTTTGAGTACTAGCAGACGCCTGCGACTTCGTCTGCGTGGAATTCAGTTTTTCACAAATCCCGCGGGAACCATGTACTTTTCCGGGATGAAAAGTAGCCTATGTGTTAATCCAGAGTAAAATCTATTTCCATTCTAAATTTCAGCCAATTCGCTTCAGCAGTAACGGCGTTAAAGAGTAACAAACATCCAAACAAATTTTCGCATTTATATTATTAGTAGGATGTAGGATTGGCCTTAGGTATTGGTATGGAAAACCGATTCGAACTAAAGACAGATAAAGTTTTAATCGTAATAGACTATCGCTAAATGTACAATTTTCATACCATTATCAAATAATTCATACTAAAAGTATACATACGAAATTTAACATGATTCTGTAAGACAGCTAAAGGATAATTGACTTGTAATTAAATTAGTGTTAAACGATGTGTTTATTCAGTGTACCGCTTTCGACGCTGTTCATTAATTTATTTATTTTCAGTGGGAATTCCATTTATTCATGGTTGAGCTAACGAACTCGCACGAACGTTCGTTTTATTATGAAGAGATGTTTTCCTTCCACTCCGAAACGGAAATAGGATTTGTCCGAAGCTATTTGCGCTCGCTGAATTCGGTGCTTTCGTGTTTTTGTGTAAATGTGTCTAAGCCGATAATACTCGCATGTCATTGAAGTGAAAAAATATATTAAGTAGTACCTAATCTTCCAAGAACGTATAAAATATATTACCTAATGTTATAAGTGAATAAAATATGAATATATTCGTACATATCTTCGTTTATTTTTACATAAATATTTAGATACTTTTTCATTAAAAAATACTATCTACTATAAAAATAGATTTGGCATTCAAAAGTGCTTGTAAACTAAGCTAACTAAAATAAACGAAATTGGGCTTTGACTTTGTTTATGTAAAGAATTAGTCACTTCATCCGCCCTTAGACCTCCTTAATCCGGCCCTCCGGCCTCGCAAAATCCGTTGTTAGTGAATATATACTAACCATAAACTACCTCCCCGCCAAATTTCATCTTCATACATTAAGCGGTTTTCGAAATTTTGTGATGAATGACCTAAGACCTTTCGCATATATTAAGTTTTATAACAGTGCTATAGTTTACAGTGGTTAGAAACTACATACAACTTTCTTTCTTTCTTGCATCTTGCAAGTTCAATGTTTGACGTATGTTAGTTAACATAGGTGTACGAAATTGAGATCCTATGTAAAAAATGTTATTCGTTATGTGGATATCATACAGTAATTAAGAGTAGATGACATTTCTTAATTGATTTGATGTTTAATTTTATACACCAAAATAGTGAAGGCTAGCAGGACCTCACGAAATGAAATCGATCGTAAAATATCCTACATCGATCATAAACGAATAAACCTATATCCATGTAAATAGTTTTCGAAAATATCTTATTAATGATTGTAATTGTAATCGCTAAAAATACTCGTAACGTACCCTTGACGAGCATGTAAAGCTGTCGATACATACTCATCAAATCTTGTTTGCAAATATAAACAGCTAGATAAGACGTGTAAACTAGACGGTGTGCGTTCTCCATTAACCGAACGATTTGTACCGATTTCGACTACAAATACTCCAGAGGTATAAAGGGACGCCATATAACCATCGACCCCCGACACCATGGCAATAAATCAAGCGTGAATAGCGCGCGACGTAGATAAGCGACGTGGAACCAAAGGGCCCCATAAATTGTGATTAACTACACCCTAATCCTGTACCGATCGAGCTTCATATATGATAGCGTCATGGAGGTAGTTGAAAACTTTGGACAAACAAAAAGAAAATCGGTTGATAAACGGAAGATAAAAATATATACTGTATTTGCTATTTAGGATTTTATTATAGACTCGATTTTTTTGTGATGTGTGATGATGCAATCCTAAGATGGAAGCGGGCTAACTTGTTAAGAGGACAATGAAAATCCACACCCCTTTCAGTTTCTACACGACATTCTATCGGAACGCTAAATCGCTTGGCGGTACTTCTTTGGGACAAGCCCAAAGCCATGACGTGAGCGCCAAAACCATTTTTACCTAATTGCAAGTAAATTAAACAACATAACGAAAAACAAAATGCCCATGTTCAAGATATATACCTAATTTTCTATACAAAACAAAAATTTAAGAAAATAAGTTTGCTTTTCCTAAGATTGAAAGCAAAATGTGAGCATAACATGTATTTTTCAAAAAAATAAACTATCGAGAAAAGTTTTACAAATATTGTATTTTGTATAGTCATAACAAATATCATTTACCCAAATATTAGGCTCCTAACTTTTCCAGAATCTGAGATCCAGAACCATTTGTAACTACCAAATTACATATTGCACACTCTTAATGAGTTCGTATAAAACGAACTTTCATGTAAACACAGTACCTAGTATAAAGTTTAATAATGTACTGAAGCTTAAGCTTCTACTGTAACCTACTACAAGTTCCGATGTGCGCTACACTACTCTTAGTAAATGGTTCACTTTTCCTTAAGACTCTTGTGCACTCTAATGTAATCTTCAATATTGCGACTCCGCCTTACAAATCCCTGTAGGTATGTTTAATCTTTTTGGTACACTTACATTACGAGTCTTTGGAAATCTTTTTGGGGTAAATTTGTCGACAACGTTGATAGCAGAATGACGCATCCAGACTCATGGAATATAAGCATCAAAGCTTTGTAGGAAATGGTGGTTCGTTATCAACCCATATTCGGCTCACTGCTGAGCTCAAGCCTCCTCTCAATGTCTCGTCTCCACCACGCTGGCCCAATGTGGATTGGCAGACTTCACATACACAGAGATTTGAAAAAAATCTCTGATATGCAGGTTTCCTCACAATGATTTCCTTCACCGTTTGAGACACGTGATATTTAATTTTATAAAATACACACAACTGAAAAGTTGGAGGTGCATGCCCCATGGTGATGTAAAAACATAGTGAGGAAACCTTCATACCTGAGAATTTTCTTAATTATCTAGGTGTGTGAAACCAACCCTCATTGGGCCAAAACGTGGTGGGCTATTATTGGCCTAACCCGTCTCACATTCTGAGAGGAGACTCGTGCTTAACAGTGAATGATGATGAGTAGACGATTTATACGCGATCTGCAAGTTGCACATCAAAACAGAGCGAAGCAGCGCTCTAAGCACAAATTTTAAAAGCAGCTGTTATTTTGTTATGTTCTGTTAAAGATAAAAGTCAAAGTCTGAAGATGCTTTTAGAATGAAACGTGCGGAAAGGACTTTCTGTCAAATATAGTGAATTGGTTCCTCGGTTTTTCGCTGATAAATAGTAAAATAAATCAATTATTCTCTAAATTTATTTGTTTTTATTTCTCTCCTTTATTAAGACATGTAGTTTTACATTATTTTCATAATAACTCTGAAACATTTATTTCAATGTAGATAATTATGTATTGCAAATGTTTTTGACAATTACAAATCAACTTGTTTCTATGTCCAACTCTATAAATAATATCAACTTTTGCAACCCATGGCAATAAATAAAAAAAAATGTCAATGTTATTCAGTATCATTCCTAAACAAAATATTTTCCCTTCGCTAACATTTCCATGTAAAGTAAACTTTCTTAACAAAATTCTGACAGCGCACAGATCCATCATAAGGAAGGATATTACGTCCTTTCCTTATATGAGGGATGAGCTCACGTTGACCTCAAAAACACCTGACGAAACTAAATGTATTTTCTTATGTAACTTACGTGTGTAAGGATTATGTACAACCTTGACATAAAAGCTATTTCTAAAATTCTACTTACGAAACCACTCGTTCAGGGATGAGATAAACTTAATAACATCCTTTTATTTAAATAATTCATAACATTACAAAAGTTTGTGCTTTGAACAAACCAAATATTGTAAAGGAAATTTTATGAAATTCCTCTTCATTTTTGTTTGAAGTTAACTTCAGATAAATAAGTGAAGTGTATTAGAAAATATGTGGAAACGCTTTTAATCAATGATGGGAGCAATATAAGAGAAATTTTCCGTTTGGATTGGAAAGGCTGGAACTTGAATTGTCTGGAATTTCCAACTTACGTATAATTTCTAGGAAACCAGCATTAAATGATATTATGATACGTTTGAATTTCAGTGAAAATAAATGAAATGAAATGAAAATACACTTACATCATAAAGAAACATACAATACAGAAAAATAATGAGAAAAAGAAATGCACAATAAAATTCCTACTGTTAACGATGCAAATACATCCATGATTATGTAATCTGTGCCTATCAATAAAAGGCGAAACGGAAGTAGTGTGATGACAGTAAACGTCATACATTGACAGCCTTTTTTTGAACTTCAATCGACTTTTACACCAAGCACCTAACCCACCACACACGTCTCCAGCAACCAACCAGAAATAAGCTGTTTTTACAAATCATCTGTGTTTTATTGAGCTTCACACCTACAATTTTGTTTAACCTTTACAAACTAAGGGTTTAACCTCCAAATGAGAACTACGAGTAATAAGCTGTAAGTTCTTATACATCTTATTGCAGCTTAACCTAACCTTAACCTCATATCGAAGTTTTTTCTCATTTAGGTGTTCTAAAAATTATCTCAAAGTCACAAAAAAATCTCGTATTCTATGATTCTCTTTCTATGCTCTAATGATACAGATTATCACTGTACATTATCATCGGGTCCTTGGGTCGGGTTTGGTCGTAATCGGGTTAAGTTTTCATATTTTCCTTAAACTATAATGTTTTTCAATCATAAAACCTAATGTAGAAACAAATAAAAGAAAACAGAAAAGCTTTGATATTTTATCACACTCGTAGGAAGCGCATCATGTATCCTTATACGGTAAAACGATTCTAAAGGAAAACGTAAGAAAATTTGAAATATTCAGAGTTGAAGATAATAAATCAAACGAAAGGATTTACTGAAGAAGGTGGGGTCTGAAACAAAGGAATAATACATACATACTTGTATCAGAGATATAACCGTTCGGTATATTCAAGGGGTAACAATTTATTACCTTGGTTACTCAATGAGGACCAATGAGGGTAAGCTACAAATACTACTCAGCACACAATCAATGCTAAGAGTATGACTATAAACCCTTTAATTCCTAAGCGAGTTAATAAAAAAATATTTATTCCTGTAGCTTCTTAGTGAGGTATTTTCGCCTTGTTTTTTGCATCAAATTAGATGTGAAACGTAAATTGAAAAATACCTATTTATTTTTTAATAATACGTTGAATAGGTAACTTCAATAACTTACCTTACTATTATACCAGAATCGCAAAACTAGAGAAACTCTCGATCAAATAACCGTCAAAATATTGTAAAAGTTTGTTGTCCAAAACGTCTGAATAAGCCGCTTTGTTAGAATTCTGGTCTTAGTATAGGCTACTGTACAAAAGACGTTTATTATGTATATATATAGAATAGTTATTTGTTCAACAAGAGAGTAAAGTTCGTTTTCGCTGCGAGTGCCGAGTTTTTCTTCTATTCTAATTTAGAATCCTGAGCCTTGTGAGGGATTCAAAGACTCAAGAAGCGAAATACTTTGCTCTCGTGTGACACTTATAACTTTTCACCTTACTAGCGAAAAAATACAAGATGTTTTTACAACGAGACGTTACAAACTGGACACTCGCAGCAAAGACGAACTTTACTCTCTTGTTGAATAATTAATGACTATTGATCATAATTATATTGAACGTAAATCTGCGAAATTATTATTGATATACCTAGTTTATTTTTGCCGACTGTTTGACACTGCTCATTTATTATTTAAAAGAATAATGGAAAAATGATAATGGATATGTTTTGTTTGTGTCCCAAGAGACTTCCGAGTAAATCAAATATCGTCTCGTACATTATTATATTTCGTAATTTTCATAGCGTAGACCTTACCTAAATCTTGTAGGGTGCCGATGAGGGGTTTTGGAATAATACATTGCATGTTATTGAGTTTCTTCACCACAATTAGGTAATACCTAAAAAGTGTGTGTGTATGGCAGAAGAATGCAAGCAATCTGTAGTGTTTAAAAGTAACGAACATACACACTTACATACAAACTGTCTAAAATTCTCGTGTCTCGTATTTATTATGTACTGCAGATGGATTATTGTAAACGGCTACAAGAGTAAACAAACATGCCCTGTTATGCATAGTCATCATATGCATGGCCGCTGCATGACTATCCAATTTGATTGATGTCAGTGTGCCGAAAAAACCGTGTAAAGGCTCGGAACCCTTTGATAGTAAAACATATTTCATGCCTCAGACCTCGGTTGGACGGTATCAGTTAGATGCCGCTCCGCTATTCAGGGGTCAAATAGACGGGGATTTATGGATTTTACTGAATGGCTGCTTGAAATCCTACGCGTAGAAATGTTTTTAATCACTCTCTATTGAGAATACCTTATTGAAAAGAGGTTCTTGCTAAATGTATATAGAGTGGTTGTCTAGGTACCTATATTGTAATACGATAAGTATCGTTTAATGATAGTTTAGTTATGGTATTAAAGTTCTCCTTATAATAATAATCTTTCAATTCTTTACAAATTCTTCTTCTATCAGCATTAATTTTTTATTTATTCATTTAGTATCAAACCACCATATTACTAAAATTGGTATATTTAGTAAATAAATAAAAATTACATTTATGTTTTGCTTTCAATTATATTTTTACTATGAACAAATTATATAAGTAAGTAAAGACTAATTTTAAAATTAAGCATAATATTTGTAAAACTAAAAACTTGGGTAACTATTAATTTATTATAAAATAGATATTTGTTAGTTAAAAAGAATAAATAATATACATATATCATTTATTTAAATAAAATATGTATATTATAATAATATACATATATTATTTATTCTTTTTTTTCTTACGGCAAATAAATTAAAAAAAATATATTGAAAAAACAATTATGTCTAATGATAAAAATAACATTCCGCGTACTAGAGTAAAGAATGGGATCCATTAAGGATTATTCCAACGTTTTAAACAATCTGATTGATTCCAGATGAGTCATTTGAAGCGGACTAGAGTCGAGATTTGATTCTGTAATTCCTTAAAGATAGGGAACGATATAGGCTTAGCGAAAAATATATTTACGAGCGTTTTACGTTGACAGGTATCCGTAGTAAGAAAAGCCGATTCTCATTCTACAATCGCTAATGCTTTGGTTTGAAAAAAAACCGGACAAGTGCGAGTCGGACTCGCCCACTTTTAATTGGGATTTATCTATGGCTTAGGAAAATTTAATATTTAAATTAGTATTAAAATTCCCTATTTTTTTTCTTTACTTAAATTCTACATTTTTCCAGCCAAACTAGATAGATAACTCTATCTAGTTTTAATCAAGGATTGATAAACAATTACTTAATGCATTTAAAATGAGATTACATTGTATACGTCATGTACAGAGTGCGAATGGTTCAATTTTAGATGGTAAAAATTACATCGAGCCATATAGTTTAGATAAAAATAATTGTTCCTATTATAAAGAGGACAGCAAAAATAATTAACCGCATGTTTTCTCATACAAAAATGCAATCTCGGAAAATAAATAGGTGCAGTAAAGTTAATGGAACGTGAAATTTGTATCCTTTAAAGTAAAGCGCTACGTAACGTTGCTACGAGGTTCTACGGCGTAGCATCTTTATCGTGCTACGGAATATTACACGAGTATTTCTGAGTATTTCAGTTGTACATGATGTATTCAGTAATTTACCTTAGTTACACTAGTTCTTATTATCTATTACTTGTGTGTGTGTATTTGTAAGCCATGTGAGACATAATTTATTTCTTACTCGACTGTAATGTTTGGGTATTTATTTTCCCTATTAACATAGTGCTTAACTAGACTATGAGAAATTAGTGTTCTTTGCAATTTGACCTTTTGCGTGACTAAACTCTTACAACGATGCTACAGAAAATAGATTATCTACTAGTACGTGCCTGTTTTATTAATTAGAATGTTATTTTTGCATATATCTATATTTATTAAGGTTATAATTTAATACTAGTAATGCAAATGTAGTGTCGGTTTCTGGCAAATCTTGGCAAAATACAATTCATATCGATAGGGAAAAATTGTTCATTAGATTTGAAAATATACTTAAAAAAAATAAATGTTGTTAGTCCTCAGATTCACACAAAAACCTTGAATTTATATTAATTTTTTTTTGTTTTATTTGCTCTAAGATAGCTCTAATCAAAGATGGTTTTAAAATAAGAATATTATTAAAATTTTTCCAGAAAAAACAGTTGAAATATTACAGCGGATTACTTTCAATAAATGACGTTCGTTTTTGTTGCGAGAAATTTATTGAGTCAGGTAATCTTTAATAAATAAGAACGATGTAATTTATTACTTTAAAAAGAGAATTCCTCGTTATTCCATGGTATTCCTTCGAAAAATAAAGAAATTCGAGTGTATCTTCTAAAATAATAATCTATAATATAATTGGGCTATAATATTATAGATGATTTAGCTTGGCTCGTAAAATGTAAAATTTTAAACATTTATAAAGTCCGCTTTATATAAACGATTGATGTTTTTTTTTAATGATGAAAATGCTTGAACGTTTCATCTTCAATTATCTGGTAAAAGTAATAAGTAAAAATACATAATTTGTAAATTATTTTAAATAAATAACTATGCTCAGTTTCTTCTCAAATGTATAATGTAAATAAATAAAATAAAAAAAAATATGGTGGTAATAGTGTAAGTATTATTTACTATAGTGATTCAATTTGTTTCTTTTTGCTTTAACAAAATAGATCAATTATTACTTGCTATACTAGAGGAATTATTTGTTACCATGCTGAGCTTGCAACATCACACGATGCCCTAACGACCTGACTGACAGTGACAAGCGCGTGTGCTAGAGTAATTGATTCAAGCTTTAGCAAGTTTTATTTTTATTATAGTCGATTTTTATGTAGGTACACGTGTTTTAGCATGCATAGCACGTGTTGAAATAAAGTTTTTTTGAGTATACAATCTACACAATCAATTTTTCACCCAAGAACCGTGTCCATCGAATGAGTGATGTAACTGATATACATCATCGGATATAGAAGACCATAGTATAACAAGAATGATTGCCACCATCATTTTAATTGGTAGTAGATTTTTTATGTAGGTACACATTTTTCGGTATTCACAGCATGATTGTGTTGAAATAAAGTTTTTTTTTAATCTGTAAAGGAGATCATTCACGCTCCATACATTTTTGGGCTCTTTTTGAAAGTGCCGGCCATCAAAAAAAAATGGTACGAATCGTTAGAGCTAGCCATTGGGAGTAATAACTAACATGGCATGAAAGTTGTAGGAGGGCTCTGTACCAAGTTATACAGGTTCGAAGATTGGTTATTTCCATACATTTTGTCGATTTTTAAAAGTGCCCGCCAAGAAAAAAATCTGGTACGTATCGTTAGAACTGCCTATTTGGAGCAATAGTTAGTACGGCACAAATGATGTAGGAGTGCTCTGAACCAAGTTATACAGGTTCGATTACTCGTCACTTCTATACATTTTACTGAGTTTTGTAAGTGCCCACCAACAAAATAAATGATACGTATCGTTATAACTAGCTATTTGCAGCGTTAGTTACTATCGTATAAACATTGTAATGTAGCTCTGTGTCAAGTTATACAGTTTCGATGATTCGTTAAATCCATACATCTTATTGATTTTTTAAAGTGCCGTTTTACAAAAATATGGTACTTATCGTTAGAACTGCCCATTTGGAGCAATATTTAGTATGACACAAATGGTGTAGTTTTGGTCTGAACCAAGTTATAAAGGTACGATGCCTCGTCACTTCTATGACTTTAATTGAGTTTTGTGCCCACCAACAATATTAATGAAATGTATTGTTTTAACTGGTCATTTGTGGCAATAGTTATTAGAACACGAATATTGTAGATTGCTCTGAACCAAGTTATACACTTTTGGTTAGTATAGCAGACACTTTGTGGAAATGCTGTGAGACAAGTTATACAAGTGTGACTATTTGTCATATCCATGAATTTTATTAAAAATTGCCAGCCATATAAAAAGGTACGGATCATTAGAGCTGACTGTAATAGGAACTGGGAGTAATAGTTAGTATTGTACAAATGCTGTAGGCCTGCTCTGAGCCATGTTATACAAGTTCGATGATTCGTAATTTCTATACATTTTACCGATTTGAGCAATATAACTAGTAGGTAGGATTGACAGAAACATTGTAAGATTGCTCAGATCCAAGTTATTTGTGTTCGACGATTCGTCACTTTGTTTTTGTTGATATCTGTATAGAAAACACAAAATAATAATGATGAATACACTGCTCGAACTAATAATATGAAATAAATGTATTCATAGTGTTACTGTGTCATCATTATTTGTTATGTTATCGATGTTAGTAAACCACAATCACCATTACTTGAAAGAACTTAAAAAAATATTTTTATTTACCTCTACCCAAAATCCACAATAACATAACAATTTTTAAATGCATTTGCACAATAATGTGGCATTGCATGTGGCACAAAAAATGAGTATTATTAATTCTATATTTTATTATTGTTTTATGTTTTCCAACTCTTCGGACAACAACATCTCGGAAATCAATGTATGAACGAATGTATTACGAATCATGAAACTTATATAACTTTGTTCAGAAATCGGATTGTTCTGAACCGTGTGCAACGTCCTTCTATCTATTGCTCCTAATGTCTAGTTTTAACGATATATGTTTTTGGTGAACGGTATTTTAAAAAATCTCTCTCTCGAAACTATTTCGACAGAGCTGCCATCTACCCCAACCAACTAGTGGTTGAGGCCTGCAACTACACTCCCAACCTTAACGCTAACTTTAAGCAGAGGTGTCCCAAAAACGTCCTTTACGATCCAGACTATGACATGACGACCGACAATGCTTCCCGGGCAACACAATCACAAGCAACACAGCGTCTTCGCCGGCGAAGACGAGGTCCCCTACATCTAACGTCACCCGGACGTGGGTTTTCTAACTTACGATCTCGGGGGCGTCCGGACTGAATCACTCAGGTCACGGTTACACCCTCCAGAATGGCCCTCTAAGCCGAGGTCCGAGTCTCATAGGAGACGCCCTTAGAGAGCCGTTCCGTCCTCTATCTTTATTTCAGCCTTCGGGTCTCATCAGGTGATGCTACTGCGCTCGCCCAAACCCCCCGGTGACGCCGTAGTGGTCCCACATGGAGCCATCGGCACTTACTCAACACAAAAAAAAGTATTTAAAAAAATCCATAAAATATAAGGATTTGATGAATCATCGAAACAGTATATCTTGATTCAGAGCTATACTACAACGTTTATGCCATTATATCTGGAAATTGCTAGTTAAGAAAATACGTATCATTAATTTTGTTTGTGGGCACTTTCAAAATTCAATAAAATACATAGAAGTGACGAGACATCGAACCTGTATAACTTGATTCAGAACAATCCTGCATCATTTGTGCAATACTAAATGTTGCTCCAAATATACAGTTCTAACGATAAGTACCATATTTTTGTAAAACGGCACTTTAAATATTCAATATGATATATGGATTTGACGAACCATCGAAACTGTATAACTTATAACACAGAGCTACATTACAATGTTTATGCTATAGTAACTAATGCTGCAAATGGCTAGTTACAACGATACGTATCATTTATTTTGTTGGTGGGCACTTACAAAACTCAGTAAAATGTATGGAAGTGACGAGTCATCGAACCTGTATAACTTGGTTCAGAGCACTCCTACAACATTTGTGCCATACCAACTATTGTTTCAAATGGGTAGTTCTAATGATACGTACCAGTTTTTTTTCTTGGCGGGAACTTTTGAAAATCGACAAAATGTATGGAAATAACGAATCTTCGAACCTGTATAACTTGGTTCAGACCCCTCCTACAACTTTCATGCCATATTAGCTATTACTCCAAATGGCTAGTTCTAACGATTCGTGCTATTTTTTTTCGTTGGCCGGCACTTTTAAAAAGGGCCCAAAATGAATGATCTCCTTTAGTGTTCTACAAAATATATCAATTTTTCACCCAAGAACCGTGTCTATCGAATGAGTGATATGAGTGATCTACATCATCGGCTATAGAATACCATAGTATATGATGATCGCCACCATCATTGCTCCGCTGTCCAATCAATTATGCCTACATGTTTGTATTGTCACCTGTCTGACCTCCTTGCTTTGATCATCCTTCCAATAGATCGACGTAGCGATTACGTTCGATTATCACCGATCATTGGCAATTACCGGCGACCATGGCTGATTGTGTAACTGCAGAGGAATTTATACCAAATAAGAACGTATGCGAAACACTTTTATATACAAATGCACAAACTATTTATATATTTTAAAGTTGGTTAAGTTTCAGTTAATGTTTGAGTGTAAATTGTTAGATTGAGGTTAGAGCTAAAGGTAGCGTCAGTAATTTATTATCAACTTGACAGAGAATGAGAGACAACGCGGTTACTGAATTGAAAAAAAAATCTGTAACCACAACGGATACCATGTTGGTAACTTCGGGTGGCTTTATCCGATCTTTAACGTAAGTAAAGATCTTCAGACGATTCTATTTAAAAAAAAAAACATTTTATTAATAAACGCAGATTAATCAACGCGTTAAAAAAACTCGGATACGGAATATTTACAGGGTAAACTTATAACTTCCCTCTTTACGTTGGCGGTGAAGATGCGGCCATGTTGACCTTTCGATGCCATAAAAGTATTTTACGTAAAACGCGATGTTGACAAAGAGGATGCGTTGCGGTTGTTAGGTTTTACTGTTGTTGTTAAGAAAGGTCGGTTTTATGTACGGAAGGGTCAGTCTACCATTAAGCCAAAGTACACAAAGGGACAGCTGTCATAAAATACAAGTATCGGAACATACTCGAGTCGGAGTGATTTTCATCGAATCATCTAAATTTTAATCACCTTGGATAGGATCAAAATTTCATCAACCTTACCTTAACTTACCTCATCAGCCGATAGATGTCCACTGCTGGACATAGGCCTCTTGCATAGAGCTCCAAACACAACGATCTCGAGCCGCCAGCATCCAGCGGCTTCCTGCAACCCGCTTGATGTCCTCGGACCACCTAGTGGGAGGTTGACCAACACTGCGCTTTCCGGTGCGGGATCGCCATTCCAGCACCTTGGGACCCCAACGTCCATCGGCTCTTCGAACTATCGAACTGCCACTTCAGCTTCGCGACTCGCTGAGCTATGTCAGTGACTTTGATTCGTCTGCGAATCTCCTCATTCCTGATTCGATCACGTAAACTTAATTTTATCAAACCAAAGTCAAATAATTTGACAATTTACGGTTTTGTTTGAAACGTTTGTCAAACATTGCTTGATGAAAAAGTTAAATTTGACTAATTTGTAATGTTTCATTGTTTCTAATGCCTTTTCCTTGGGTCAATAAAACGATTAATTTACGTAAAAGGTTTAATGTTTTAAAAGTGTGATTTCATATTCAGAAATTCGAAATACATTTTAAACTGGTTATTTTAATTGCTTCGTCGTTGTATTTTAAGAGTTTTCTGTTTTCTACCAAATTTTGAAGCAATAAATTCTCTGTTAAATTGGAACTCATAGTTCCCCGAATATGATTTTAATGTTGTAGATACAGTTATACGTAAAGTTTTTAACTTTGTTAAAATAACTTCTTTTAACAGGAACCTGTAATTTTAGCCAGAATATGTATTAAAATAAACACAATTTATTCGAAACAATACTTTGGGACACATGGTAAGTAATAACAAATATTTTTTAATGAAGATAAATGTAAAACTTTTGTTAATTTTTTTTATTTCTTTGTACAGCGACATTAAATAAATCTTTTAACCTTCCATAAAATTGAATCAAATTACAGAATGACTAATACAATTTGTGCAGCGATTTCTTACAAAATTTAATATCATATCAAAAAGCAAATTCATATAAATATGTCAAGTTTAAATTTAGATTAAACTATGAATCAAATAGCTATCTATAGCTAACTATATCCGAAATATTCAAAATTCATTTATTTCAAGTATTATATATAAATTTGTTTCTTTTTGCTTTAACAAAATAGATCAATTATTACTTGCTATACTAGAGGAATTATTTGTTACCATGCTGAGCTTGCAACATCACACGATGCCCTAACGACCTGACTGACAGTGACAAGCGCGTGTGCTAGAGTAATTGATTCAAGCTTTAGCAAGTTTTATTTTTATTATAGTCGATTTTTATGTAGGTACACGTGTTTTAGCATGCATAGCACGTGTTGAAATAAAGTTTTTTTGAGTATACAATCTACACAATCAATTTTTCACCCAAGAACCGTGTCCATCGAATGAGTGATGTAACTGATATACATCATCGGATATAGAAGACCATAGTATAACAAGAATGATTGCCACCATCATTTTAATTGGTAGTAGATTTTTTATGTAGGTACACATTTTTCGGTATTCACAGCATGATTGTGTTGAAATAAAGTTTTTTTTTAATCTGTAAAGGAGATCATTCACGCTCCATACATTTTTGGGCTCTTTTTGAAAGTGCCGGCCATCAAAAAAAAATGGTACGAATCGTTAGAGCTAGCCATTGGGAGTAATAACTAACATGGCATGAAAGTTGTAGGAGGGCTCTGTACCAAGTTATACAGGTTCGAAGATTGGTTATTTCCATACATTTTGTCGATTTTTAAAAGTGCCCGCCAAGAAAAAAATCTGGTACGTATCGTTAGAACTGCCTATTTGGAGCAATAGTTAGTACGGCACAAATGATGTAGGAGTGCTCTGAACCAAGTTATACAGGTTCGATTACTCGTCACTTCTATACATTTTACTGAGTTTTGTAAGTGCCCACCAACAAAATAAATGATACGTATCGTTATAACTAGCTATTTGCAGCGTTAGTTACTATCGTATAAACATTGTAATGTAGCTCTGTGTCAAGTTATACAGTTTCGATGATTCGTTAAATCCATACATCTTATTGATTTTTTAAAGTGCCGTTTTACAAAAATATGGTACTTATCGTTAGAACTGCCCATTTGGAGCAATATTTAGTATGACACAAATGGTGTAGTTTTGGTCTGAACCAAGTTATAAAGGTACGATGCCTCGTCACTTCTATGACTTTAATTGAGTTTTGTGCCCACCAACAATATTAATGAAATGTATTGTTTTAACTGGTCATTTGTGGCAATAGTTATTAGAACACGAATATTGTAGATTGCTCTGAACCAAGTTATACACTTTTGGTTAGTATAGCAGACACTTTGTGGAAATGCTGTGAGACAAGTTATACAAGTGTGACTATTTGTCATATCCATGAATTTTATTAAAAATTGCCAGCCATATAAAAAGGTACGGATCATTAGAGCTGACTGTAATAGGAACTGGGAGTAATAGTTAGTATTGTACAAATGCTGTAGGCCTGCTCTGAGCCATGTTATACAAGTTCGATGATTCGTAATTTCTATACATTTTACCGATTTGAGCAATATAACTAGTAGGTAGGATTGACAGAAACATTGTAAGATTGCTCAGATCCAAGTTATTTGTGTTCGACGATTCGTCACTTTGTTTTTGTTGATATCTGTATAGAAAACACAAAATAATAATGATGAATACACTGCTCGAACTAATAATATGAAATAAATGTATTCATAGTGTTACTGTGTCATCATTATTTGTTATGTTATCGATGTTAGTAAACCACAATCACCATTACTTGAAAGAACTTAAAAAAATATTTTTATTTACCTCTACCCAAAATCCACAATAACATAACAATTTTTAAATGCATTTGCACAATAATGTGGCATTGCATGTGGCACAAAAAATGAGTATTATTAATTCTATATTTTATTATTGTTTTATGTTTTCCAACTCTTCGGACAACAACATCTCGGAAATCAATGTATGAACGAATGTATTACGAATCATGAAACTTATATAACTTTGTTCAGAAATCGGATTGTTCTGAACCGTGTGCAACGTCCTTCTATCTATTGCTCCTAATGTCTAGTTTTAACGATATATGTTTTTGGTGAACGGTATTTTAAAAAATCTCTCTCTCGAAACTATTTCGACAGAGCTGCCATCTACCCCAACCAACTAGTGGTTGAGGCCTGCAACTACACTCCCAACCTTAACGCTAACTTTAAGCAGAGGTGTCCCAAAAACGTCCTTTACGATCCAGACTATGACATGACGACCGACAATGCTTCCCGGGCAACACAATCACAAGCAACACAGCGTCTTCGCCGGCGAAGACGAGGTCCCCTACATCTAACGTCACCCGGACGTGGGTTTTCTAACTTACGATCTCGGGGGCGTCCGGACTGAATCACTCAGGTCACGGTTACACCCTCCAGAATGGCCCTCTAAGCCGAGGTCCGAGTCTCATAGGAGACGCCCTTAGAGAGCCGTTCCGTCCTCTATCTTTATTTCAGCCTTCGGGTCTCATCAGGTGATGCTACTGCGCTCGCCCAAACCCCCCGGTGACGCCGTAGTGGTCCCACATGGAGCCATCGGCACTTACTCAACACAAAAAAAAGTATTTAAAAAAATCCATAAAATATAAGGATTTGATGAATCATCGAAACAGTATATCTTGATTCAGAGCTATACTACAACGTTTATGCCATTATATCTGGAAATTGCTAGTTAAGAAAATACGTATCATTAATTTTGTTTGTGGGCACTTTCAAAATTCAATAAAATACATAGAAGTGACGAGACATCGAACCTGTATAACTTGATTCAGAACAATCCTGCATCATTTGTGCAATACTAAATGTTGCTCCAAATATACAGTTCTAACGATAAGTACCATATTTTTGTAAAACGGCACTTTAAATATTCAATATGATATATGGATTTGACGAACCATCGAAACTGTATAACTTATAACACAGAGCTACATTACAATGTTTATGCTATAGTAACTAATGCTGCAAATGGCTAGTTACAACGATACGTATCATTTATTTTGTTGGTGGGCACTTACAAAACTCAGTAAAATGTATGGAAGTGACGAGTCATCGAACCTGTATAACTTGGTTCAGAGCACTCCTACAACATTTGTGCCATACCAACTATTGTTTCAAATGGGTAGTTCTAATGATACGTACCAGTTTTTTTTCTTGGCGGGAACTTTTGAAAATCGACAAAATGTATGGAAATAACGAATCTTCGAACCTGTATAACTTGGTTCAGACCCCTCCTACAACTTTCATGCCATATTAGCTATTACTCCAAATGGCTAGTTCTAACGATTCGTGCTATTTTTTTTCGTTGGCCGGCACTTTTAAAAAGGGCCCAAAATGAATGATCTCCTTTAGTGTTCTACAAAATATATCAATTTTTCACCCAAGAACCGTGTCTATCGAATGAGTGATATGAGTGATCTACATCATCGGCTATAGAATACCATAGTATATGATGATCGCCACCATCATTGCTCCGCTGTCCAATCAATTATGCCTACATGTTTGTATTGTCACCTGTCTGACCTCCTTGCTTTGATCATCCTTCCAATAGATCGACGTAGCGATTACGTTCGATTATCACCGATCATTGGCAATTACCGGCGACCATGGCTGATTGTGTAACTGCAGAGGAATTTATACCAAATAAGAACGTATGCGAAACACTTTTATATACAAATGCACAAACTATTTATATATTTTAAAGTTGGTTAAGTTTCAGTTAATGTTTGAGTGTAAATTGTTAGATTGAGGTTAGAGCTAAAGGTAGCGTCAGTAATTTATTATCAACTTGACAGAGAATGAGAGACAACGCGGTTACTGAATTGAAAAAAAAATCTGTAACCACAACGGATACCATGTTGGTAACTTCGGGTGGCTTTATCCGATCTTTAACGTAAGTAAAGATCTTCAGACGATTCTATTTAAAAAAAAAAACATTTTATTAATAAACGCAGATTAATCAACGCGTTAAAAAAACTCGGATACGGAATATTTACAGGGTAAACTTATAACTTCCCTCTTTACGTTGGCGGTGAAGATGCGGCCATGTTGACCTTTCGATGCCATAAAAGTATTTTACGTAAAACGCGATGTTGACAAAGAGGATGCGTTGCGGTTGTTAGGTTTTACTGTTGTTGTTAAGAAAGGTCGGTTTTATGTACGGAAGGGTCAGTCTACCATTAAGCCAAAGTACACAAAGGGACAGCTGTCATAAAATACAAGTATCGGAACATACTCGAGTCGGAGTGATTTTCATCGAATCATCTAAATTTTAATCACCTTGGATAGGATCAAAATTTCATCAACCTTACCTTAACTTACCTCATCAGCCGATAGATGTCCACTGCTGGACATAGGCCTCTTGCATAGAGCTCCAAACACAACGATCTCGAGCCGCCAGCATCCAGCGGCTTCCTGCAACCCGCTTGATGTCCTCGGACCACCTAGTGGGAGGTTGACCAACACTGCGCTTTCCGGTGCGGGATCGCCATTCCAGCACCTTGGGACCCCAACGTCCATCGGCTCTTCGAACTATCGAACTGCCACTTCAGCTTCGCGACTCGCTGAGCTATGTCAGTGACTTTGATTCGTCTGCGAATCTCCTCATTCCTGATTCGATCACGTAAACTTAATTTTATCAAACCAAAGTCAAATAATTTGACAATTTACGGTTTTGTTTGAAACGTTTGTCAAACATTGCTTGATGAAAAAGTTAAATTTGACTAATTTGTAATGTTTCATTGTTTCTAATGCCTTTTCCTTGGGTCAATAAAACGATTAATTTACGTAAAAGGTTTAATGTTTTAAAAGTGTGATTTCATATTCAGAAATTCGAAATACATTTTAAACTGGTTATTTTAATTGCTTCGTCGTTGTATTTTAAGAGTTTTCTGTTTTCTACCAAATTTTGAAGCAATAAATTCTCTGTTAAATTGGAACTCATAGTTCCCCGAATATGATTTTAATGTTGTAGATACAGTTATACGTAAAGTTTTTAACTTTGTTAAAATAACTTCTTTTAACAGGAACCTGTAATTTTAGCCAGAATATGTATTAAAATAAACACAATTTATTCGAAACAATACTTTGGGACACATGGTAAGTAATAACAAATATTTTTTAATGAAGATAAATGTAAAACTTTTGTTAATTTTTTTTATTTCTTTGTACAGCGACATTAAATAAATCTTTTAACCTTCCATAAAATTGAATCAAATTACAGAATGACTAATACAATTTGTGCAGCGATTTCTTACAAAATTTAATATCATATCAAAAAGCAAATTCATATAAATATGTCAAGTTTAAATTTAGATTAAACTATGAATCAAATAGCTATCTATAGCTAACTATATCCGAAATATTCAAAATTCATTTATTTCAAGAAGGCATACTTTAAAAGCACTTTTGTAGTTGACTCATATCAAATTTAATGTAAACAATATTAATTTTGTGTATTGCATGAAATACCTAAGGATCCGAAATATATCGATATTAATTAGTAAAACTTATGGATTTCATAGAAAACTTAATTTTAAAATTATGTATATTATAAAATTTATCCAAACGTCAAAAACGCTGTCCACCATTTTGTGACGTCACAATGTTATCTGATGAACTAAACGTCAAACCAATTAAATATTGACAGTGTTTTGGCTCGTATTGTTGAAAAATATTTAAAAATTGAAATTTTTATGTAATCACGTCTCAACAAAATTGATAGTTTTTTTCGATCTAGTAGAAAGATAATAAAAGTGTAAACTTGCTTATTATACGGTAAATTCCAATAAAATTAAAATTCTATTAAATATTCGTTGACCGAATAAAGTCATCTATTTAGCAACCATAACAATAGAAATACCTTCTTGAACTACACATAGCTTACCTTTTTTTTCTCTTTTGTAGAGAACCAATTTTGTACTTCATAAAATTACAATCTAGCCTTACTTACTTATGTGTTTAATTAGTGATTTAACTTTAACCTTAACTTATAATATATTATTATTATACTAAGATAATGTCCAATAACCTAATCTTAGTCTTTCACAATTAGGTCTTTAGGCCCTTTGTTCACGTGATCTTCCATTATTAATATATGTATATGTATATTAGATAGCTTATTTAACGTATTATTATTATGACCAACAGATCGACATTGTTTTGAAAATAAATGTTCTCTGGCGTTATCATATCCTCGCCGGATTAGTTCCGCTGCCCGCATCATAAATTAGACAAATACAGCCTGTCGGAGATTCGCTGAAATTACAAGGAAAATGGAGCCAAAATAATATCCCTAACGAATGTGTATATCTTTGTTTTTATAGCCTTTTTTACATACGCCTAATTAAATAACCTTGTTTTATGGGATTATTTTGTTAGCAATGTTTTTAACTACAAGAAATAAGAAAAATATTTATTAGTCTCTACAGTTTCCTAAATAATTTAACTTCATTAAAATCCAGTGGAGTAAATATTATCTACGGGATGCTCTAGGCTTTGTGTCAGTTTGTGTTTTTGAAACTACATATACCTTCTAATCGAATCTGCAATGTTGCAAATATGCACAATAGTATCATCATCTACATCTCTTGGCAAACTATATCATTTTTTTTTTATTCTTTACAAGTTAGCCCTTGACTACAATCTCACCTGATGGTAAGTGATGATGTAATCTAAGATAAGCAGGCTAACTTGTTAGGAGTAGGATGAAATCCACACTCCTTTCGGTTTCTACACACGACATCGTACTGGAACGCTAAATCATTTGGCTACGTATTTGTCGGCAGGGTGGGATCTATCAACTCTCACCAGCCAGACCTGGACCAATTAAGACAACAAACGGCCCCGCCGAGCATCGAACCCAGGACCTCCGTCTTGTAAATTCACCGCGCATACCACTGTGCCACGGACGCCGTCAAAGTTATTATGTTGCATTTAAGTAACTAACTCTTAAAAAAAGTGTCTCGTTGTGTGCATTTTAAGAAATTAAATATCACGTGTCCCAAACGGTGAAGGAAAACATCGTGAGGAAACCTGCATACCTGAGAATTTTCTTATTTCTCTGCGTGTGTGAAGTCTGACAATCCGCTTTGGGCCAGCGTGGTGGACTATTGGCCTAACCCCTTTCATTCTGAGAGGTGATTCGCGCTCAGCAGTGAGCTGAATATGGGTTGATAATGATGTAGTAACTAACTCATTGCGTCATAAAAAACTTTGATTTCGATCACGTTGAAAATTCCTTAATCAAGAAACTGCGACTCAAAGTTTTTACATTACCAAAAAAGGGATAAAATTTTCATTTCCAAATCTTCTTGTTTATAGCAAAGTCATGACGGCAAGAGACTGTCAAATTTAACAACTTAATACAAAGTAGGGAGACATTTCCAGCGCTTCCGCTGACACAACTTTACCTTAACGACATCGAGGTCATTTTTCACGCTAAGTTAATAATTTATTACCAATTCACCTAACTTTTCGGCAAGTAAAACGTAAAAGGAACATGGACTTTTTATATTTATGGTATCTATGAAAATGTGTATTCGTATAAGGTTTTAAAGCAAATATGAGTTTAATCGTATAATAAATTATATGCAAATTTATTACTACGCATATTTATGTATAGACGACTTTCCTGGCGCAGGTAATACTCGTATATTTAATAGACATACTATATTCTTTTGTATTGATTCTTGTAAATATTACAAAACTTAGACAATTAAGGATCTGGACCCTTTGAACCTGCTCCTCGTTCACCGTTTGAGACACGTTATATTTAATTTCATAAAATGCACACAAGTGAAAAGTTAGAGGTGCATGTCTATTATTATAATCAGAGGCAGAGGTCATATCCACTGGGCTGTCACGGCCATGGCTAATGTTTACGCTTAATAAAATATCAAAAAGGGTCATGCAAGAAATAGGGCGCATTCGGATCCATCACAATTTATAGTGAGTTCGTTACACATTCGACCATCGAGCGGATAATGAAAACCGCTGTTATTTATTTTTATGGGCAGTTCGGCCGCTGTAGGAAAAGCTCTTTAGTTTCGTTACATAATATTGATTTAATTTATGCAAATGGAAATGATTTGATTATACTATGTTACATTTTATAACTTATTTCTATAGAAAGCTCTATATTTATATTATTCTGGTGATAATATATTGAGTAATGAGCTTCACCAAATCAGTTAAATGAAATTCATAATCAAATTTTCGTATATTTATTTTATTTATTTATTAGGCCAACAACATTTATGTACACAAAATAATTTGCATAATATGATATAAAATAGATATCCGAGATAAATCCGATCACCGAGGGGTGGTGGTTCGATCCCCGCCCCGTTGATCTATTGTCGTACCCACTCCTAGGACAGTCTTTCCCGACTAGTTGAAGGGGAATGGGAATATTGGCCATATTACAAAAGATATGGCAAATATTCTTTTTAAAAAATAAAATAAATAGATATACTGGAAATACAGATTTAAAACATGAACATCAATAACTGGCTTGTACAGTAGACACAGAAATACTTAGGATATAGGCATAATATGTTATCCTTAGCTAATTTTCCGTTTGTGTTGGTTATGTATACCTGTGACTATTTTATTAGTTTTGTTAGCGATATTAAATTTACATTAATAAAATGTAATAAAAAAGTATTTTTTTTTAATCTTTAATATTTATTGATTTCTAAGTACTGATATTATAAACACGAAAGATATTGTTTGATAAAGTGACGTATAAAGTATTTTGAAATATTAAATTTTTCGTTAATTTTCATTTTATTTTAATAACGAGTACTGCGCTTTTTATAAGTGCTCGTATACTTTTCACGGCCAAACATTAAAATATGTGTGAATAGGCAACTTCATGTGTGATGAGAAGATTGGACGAATGAGATGAAAATTATGAGACTCCAGACTCAACTTTATGTTATGAGGTAACATATAAATGGCTTTTGATGTGTAATTGCTTTCCACGCATAAAGAGGTCACATCTCTAATGTATATTTAAAAAAAATATATTTTCTCCATAAAGAACATTTTTGTTACGTTTTTTGTATGTGTATAATATTATTCTATCTTCTCTTACTAAATAAATAGTAGGTAGGTACGGCAATCAAAGAATGAGGGTTGGAAGTCGAATATATAACGTTTCGTTTCAGGCCATACCTAAACTTAGTACTAAGTAAAACGGTACCGTTTAGAGTTCCTGTACGATTTAGAGTTCCTGTACGATGTCGTGTAGAAACCGAAATGGGATTTTCATCCTCTTTAACTGATTGCAGATAAAATTCGAACAAAACAAAAAAAAAATCAATCTCCTCCTAACAAATTAGCCTAAAGTTTCTATCTTAGATTGCATAATCACTTCCCATCGAGTGAGATTATAGTCAAAGGATAAATTGGTAAAAATAAAAAAAATATATATATCCAAAATAATATCGTTAGAATTTTTACATAAAAACTAAAATACCGTATATCGTACATAGTGTTTTGACTGATTTAATGTTTGGATTTCAAAATCGACTCTTATAAATTTTGAAATATTGTAATTCCACCCGCAGTCTGAAAATACATCATTATATTCATATGACTCGAAACTTTCATTGAAATACGAATATGTTTGAACTATACATATTTTAATGCAAACTTTTGAATCGATTTTGCATTTAAAGTCGGAAATATTAAGTGAAAACTTAGTTAGGTTGTTATTGGCATACAGTTACTGTTCGTGCCTTCGCAGCTTTTACATCTATAAAATGGACTGATTAATCGCTATATTCTATTTGCATCCCAGATAGCTGAACTCTGTTGTAACAAAAGTGAGCCTAACTGTATTTACTTTTTTTATATATATATATATATAGTATTAGCTGACCCGGCAAACAGTATTGCCGGGACAGTATTAAAAAGAGGGGTTGATGGTAAAAGGATAAAAATTTAGGGCTATTTTACTTCTACCCTAACGCTACCCTTATAACTCTCAGCATATGTTGTCGTTATAATGTTCAATTGTAAATAATTAACAATCGAACATTGTAGAATCAACAATTCCTTGATTATTGTGAAATTATGCTATATAGATATATTGATATATGACTATAGATATGTATGAGTGTATTTAAGACAAGCAGACAAGCAGAGGAATGTATATTTTCTTCGCAGTGCAGTAAAATTATCTTTTACGTCCGTTGCATGTTCCTTCCATTATACCAAACAATGTGTTCGGAACAAAAGTTCTAACAATCTTATGTAAAATGATGCGAAACATAAATTCGCAGGACCCTTTCTACTTCGCAAAAGTGAGAAATGAGTTCTTGTGACTTCAAACATTTCTTGCAAAGTGCGTTGTTTAACTTACATTACGAACATTTGCGTTGGAAAAATGGGTCTTCATTCCGCTTTGGCACCTAAAAAATGATTTATCGGTTTGGTAAAGTTAAAACCTTCAACCTTAAAATATACAAGGGCTGTTTACTTTGAGTCTTCGCGGTACTTTGTCTAATAAATTATATTTATCGGAAACTGTCAAAAAGTTTGACATAAAAACGTTTTGCAAGCAATTTTCATGCTGTGACATTTTAAAAAAATTGTTGGTGTATTATTATGATCAAAATGTTTTTTTTTCTTAAGAAAAAAATATAAAATACCAACATTATATAGATAGATACGTTTAGAAATTATTACATTAAATTCAAATCAAATTTGTATGTGGTCTTAAAACATGACTATATATTCAAATGAGTTAATTTATTCAAAGTCGGAAGCTTTGCGGGTTCTCTAGCTATACTTTCCGCAGTCTGCATCATAAATTATTTTAGTTAGCTGTGTTTTTGTGAACCATTTTAATTTGTAATGTTAGACGAGATATCGTATTTCTAACACCTTAAAGTATGTAACAACTAATCCTTTCCGTTTCCAGTAATTTATACAATAAAAAGTATTTTAACCGACTAAAAAAAAAGGAGCAGGTTCTCAATTAACCGCTTTTTTAATTTTTTTTTAGTTTTATACCGTATAAGTTCATCATTTCTTAACCAATTTAAAAAAAATATTTTTTTGTTTGAAAGAGTTATTACATATACATATTTATCCAGTTCCACTTCCAGTTTGGTCCAATTTAATTTTCATGAAAATCGGATCAATGATTTTGTGTTAAAATTATAATAACGAAATGGCCCGTATGTATGGCGCCTTCAAATTGACCAGAAGGTAGCACATACGATGTTATTTTTCGCTTTTTAGTTAATTTTAGTGATTTTGAAGACGTTTAAATTTTTTTGTTAAAAATATTTTTTATTCAATGTTAAAATAGCCTAATGAGGGTTAGGTTTTAAAATTTGGCCATTATGTTATGCAAGAGCGGTTTAACAATCTTAACATTAAAAGTACATAAATATGCACAATATTGTAAAGATTTTGCTCATAAAATCCCTCAAAAGTTTCCATGCAAAGTTGTCACTGCCCTAAAAGTTATCCCTAATACAAAAGACATCGGAACCATACAAAAGAAAGAATATATATTTAAATCAAATATTTGTTACAGCGATAAAAGAACGAAGTGTTGTTGCGTAGTAAAAAGTTTAATCTAACCTAACGGTTACCAGTTTGTCCCTTGGGATGTAAAACTTTCGGGTAAGGTTTCGGGGAATTTTATTTCGCCTGCTCTGCTTACTACGCTAGGCTCCGAATACATTTAAATACATTGAGGGGTATCAAGTTAGGTATCAATATTTAGTGACACCGTATTTTTTGCCCAGATCTTAAGCTTTGCATTGATTACTGTTCAATTTCCTACTTTATTTAAAACTAGCTGACGCCGCGCGGTTTCACCCGCGTGGTTCTCGTTCCCGTAAGAGTAAGGGGATCATATATAGCCTATAGCCTACCTCGATAAATGAGCTATCTAACACTGAAAGAATTTTTCAAATCGGACCAGTATTTCCTGAGATTAGCGTTCAATCAAACAAACAAACTCTTCAGCTTTATATAGATAGTATAGATTAGGAAATTGTACACAGAAATAAAACTGTTTGCAAAATTGGTTTTTGTGTTTGCAAGTATACAAGTATTTATTAACAGAATATGTATATTTATATGGATAGTACATTATTATGGCTTTTTTAGCAAGAGAGGTAGTCTGCTGAAGTTGTTACTATCGCCAAAATGTATTCAGATATTTTATCTAATATTATTACATAAGCGTGAAACTTAATACTTCAAGTTGCGAGGTGCAGGGCAGTTATGGTATATGATATTATGTTTTTCGTGAGTGTCCTCTGTAAGATTATGGTTCTGTTACTCGTATGAGCACTCAATATTTGTTAGCTGAGTTTTTTATGGGCTCTTCTCCGACCAAAACGCTTTAAAACCCTCGCAACTTTAAACAAAGGTTTTCGACTAATTATTATCACTATTAATTATCTGATAGTATTATTACCTGAAGTTTCGGAAGTGCTTGTAAACTAAGCATAATTGAAATAAATTTGTGTCGTCTTTTTGCTTTCTCATTTATTTGTATGAAATAAATAGTTTTGGGATCAGAAACGTTGCAGATTTAACCCTTATTTACCTACCTCTGGTCTGGAAGACCGACGAGTTTACAAATTATTTTTTACAAAATGTGCGTGTCGTGTGTCACAGTACCTTTATGTTATAACTTTTTCATCGTGTTTCAAAAAGCTTCCAGCGTATTTTGTTTTATGACTAAACAAAAGAGGATGGAGAGGATCGTGCATCTGTATTTTATACAACACAAAAGCGAAGTTCATGTAAGGTATAAAGCACGCAAAGGTATCGCCATGTCGTTTGAACTATGCGAGAGTGCTCTACATTCGTTTCAGGACGCAAAAACCAATACAATGCGTTCGTTCAATCAAGATAGAATTCAGATCAGAACCCAAACAGACAAATCAGGCTTGGCATACTGTTAGTCAAGTTTGTTATTCTTTCGCCAAAACTATTGAATGGGATAAAAGTGTAATCTTTTTGGAACCTGGATTAACACATACTTTGTATCCCGGAATAAACCATGATTCCCGTAAGGTTTGTGAAAACTAAATTACACGCGGACGAAATCGCGGCCGCCTGCTTCTATAACATACTTTATTTTATTTCGTCCAGCTATTGGACATTACGAACATAGTTTAGTGTTAAGTGACCATACAAAAGAACATTACATTGAAGATCACGTGAACAAAGTGACATAAAGTAATAGTTACTGAAAGACTAAGATTAAGTTATTGGATATATAATAATAATATATTATAGGTTTAGGTTATAGTTCAATTACTAATTAGTTACATAAGTAGGCTAGATCGTAATCTTATGAAGAACCAAATTGATACTTTACAACAGAGAAAAAGTACATATATATTTCCTTCCACTTCCTCTTCCTCGATAAATGAGCTATCTATCATTGAAAGTATTTTTCAAATCGGACCAGTAGTTCCTGAGATTAGCGCGTTCAATCAAACAAACAAACAATCAAACAAACTCTTCAGCTTTATAATATTAGTATAGATTTGTCAACATTGTTTATTAATACGAGTATATAAGCTAAAAATAAGTTGGGACATCTGCAGTATTATTTTTAATTTTGTTTTCTACAAAGCAAGTGTTATGAGAAATTCCTCTCTAATCTTGAAACTCACGTCTCTTGCAAACGAGAAGAGTTTCTGCGACTTGTCATGTTTATTGCAAGCTGACTTGTTCAACTGACATTAAAAACATTCGCGTCCAAAAATGAGTTTTGTATTCAACTTTTAGGAGACACCTTGAACGATTTATCATTAAAGAAGTTGTAGCGTCCTATTATACTTTTGTGTAATGTTGCAAAATTTGGGAACTGATGTGTTCGAACTTTTAAAACACATTTGCTCGTAAAGTATCGCTTATTTCACCAATTTCAATATAGTAATGTATCTCATTACGCACATGTGCCGTAATGTAATGTAAAACGCACATGTGCTGTACTATAATATAAAACCTTTATCATTCGCCTAAAAACCAACGGTACTTTTTTAAATCTTAGCAAAGAGTTTTTATGTCGGTAAAGTGCTCAAAATTTTATGATTATAACTAACTTTGTGCTATAAAATATAATAAAAAAAAACATTTAATTCTTTCATGTTAACAATTTTGACAATAAATGACAACCACTCATATTTGTTGGTTGGTTATACTCATAACCATATCACTATTTTATTTGCGTTTCATAGGCTAAATATTACCCCCATATTCCTACGGGAACGAGTTAACCTAGTTAAGAATATTATGAAAATAAAATATGTTTTCCAATAATTTTTCGTACAGACCCAGTCGGCGGATATTTTTCTTTAAGTAGAATGAATTCAATCGTTAAGTATTTACTTATAAGCTGAATAAAGTAGGTAAGTACTGGAAAATATATCTTTTTGATAAAGATGTAATATCGCTTTTATGTGCGCGAAAATAAACGGATTTCTTACATTTCAATTGTAAAACATCTAACGGTGACGGAAATGTCTTGCACGTGCAGTATTTTTTACACATAATTTGTATGTTTTATTCCTGATTCATAAATAGGTAAATATTTTTGGTTCCTTAAACATTTGTTTGTCTTCCACAGTATAACATTTTTTTGTTATGTAATTGTTGTAATCCTATATATTTATATGGGATTACAAAGTTATTTATGCATTCTGGTTCTGCTGAGAAGAAACCAACAAGAAACTCATCAGTAGCTCTTTTAAAAAAATCATACATTAATATAATTTACAATTGAAGACAACATTACAATTTCTTATAGTTTTACTTCCTGTGTGAAGGTGGAAGCTGACCCAATGGCCTCCAGGCGCCTTTATCTTTAAGGAACTCATCAATAGTAACCTCGACTAAGTAAATGTTTTTAACACATTGCTTAAAGCTTAAAGGGGATCTTGTTATAAACTCTTTTAAACAATAATGTGCAACCATTTTATATACTACCATTTTAATTTTAAATGAACAGTTCAAAGTAACATACAATTTGCAAGCATGGTTAAATATATTCAATTGGAATTATGTTCATGTCCGACATTTAATTATGTCCACTCAGTCAATTATCGGGGATTCGGTTGCTTGCGTTCAAAACAACGCATCACATGATTGCTGCGGCAAATCACATTATCACTGCAAATTGCTAATGTTAAAAAGCTTGTACATGAACAAAACTAATGTACCCCAGTCGTATTAGTTTATCACTGCGGAATGAGAGATAATAAGCTGTAAATTGGCATCGATTGGTTCCAGCTACTGCCAAGGAAGGCAACGTCGCGCGCGTGCTTTCAAAAATATAAGAAATTATAAACAAGCCGGGTCATTTTGACCCAACCTCAATGACGCTGGGTTAAAAATGCCCAGGTTATAAGAATTAGGAAATACGGAAAGCGTGACATGTTGACTGAAATTCTCCACTATCTAAAGCCTAAAGCACATCTTTACTCTACCTAAAGGCATACTGGACTGCACTGTATACCAACAAACAAATTAAAAATGATGGTATAAATTGCTAGTCATTTCACATGTAATAATAATTATAATTGCTAATGTTAAAAAGCTTGTATATGAACAAAACTAATGCACCCCAGTCGTATTAGGGTATCACTGAGGAATAATAAGCTGAGAGATAATAAGCTATAAATTGGTATAAATCTTTGTTTTGTCGTTTTAAATGTTGTCTCAAAAGTCACAAATGCTATCGTGTGTGCGTTTTAAGATATTGAAGGTCAAAGGTCACAAAAATCGTTATTCGCGTAGAGCGCACTCTTCGCGCTCTACCTTAAAAACGGTTAATCGTATGCCTTTAGGCAGAGTAAAGATGTGCTTTAGGCTTTAGATAGTGGAGAATTACAGTCAACACGCCTCGCTTTCCGTATTTCGTAATTATAACCTGGGCATTTTTAAGAAAAGAGTAAAAAAGACATATCTTGAGCAATTGCGTTACACTTTAAGCCCCGTCTACACTTTATTTGAGATCGTGGTCAAGCGCCAACCTATTTCATATAAATACATAGTCGTAAACATTGAAAAATTCATGATAAACGAGTAGAAAATAGCTAGTAAAGTATACTCGTAGATAGGAAATAATGTGTGAACAAAGCTTAACAAACGGCTTAGAGCATCCGAGGGTTTTGCGTTACCAGCGTTTGTTGCGTGACGTAAAGCTGTTTCGTATCGGCCCCTTTTTAAAATTGGACAGTGATAAATGTTTCATTTATGCATCGGTTTGTATCGGCCCTACTCCACAGTTTTATTGTTTGGTAATTTATATCTGCCCATCCATTTTGAGGGATTCTCTTTTATACATTAGATAATACGAACTCCGATAAATGCGTAAAATACATACGAGTATTACGCTATGAATATTATTTAAACGGGTACGTACCACGATAAAACGACGAGATTTTTAATGTCGATATATCGTGGTATGTACCCGTTTAAATAATATCCATAATGAACAACCACGAAATAAAATCATTAGAGTATTACACTATCTGTATTTTCAGTGAAATAAACAATGATAAAAAATACATACGGTGATATATAAATGAAAAAAATAGTCGGGACGCTCGATAGAAGTGACTTAAACTACGAGTAATTGCTTTAATTAATTGAATTTAATTGAGAATCCGTCCGCTAAGAACAGATTTTGCGACAGAGTCGGATTAAGATAGGCTAAGGGAGGAAGAAGTCGCGGGCGTCCGTTAGCTATATATACTCAGAGGCACTATTATCCGCCCACTTTAATATACTCTCGTCATTCATATCAAATTATTTTGAGACGTGATTACATGAAAGTTTTAATTTTTAAATATTTTTTTGACAGTTCGAGCCAAAAAGCTGTCGGCCATGATGGTCAATATTGTATCTTTTTCATGACGTCACTTTAACAAATGCCTTACAAACGGAGCGGTTGACAATAATATTAGTTAACAATTAGTTTGACTTTTAGTACATCAAGTGTATTAGTGACGTTTAGTATTAGTTTTTTTTAAATTTTAAAAATACATGATTCTTAAATCAAGTTTTAGAAATCCTTAACTTTTATTAATTAATATGGATATATTTCGGACGCTTATTCCATGTAGGTACTATACGAATTTAATATTGTTTATATTAAATTTAATATAAGTCAACTTATTACTTCATTCGTCCTAATTTAATTCTCCTCTTCCTCAATTAAGCCTTAGTTCGCTAAGATAGCCATGTGTGGTTTAGTAGTCTTCGAGAACATATATCATAAGAACAATATTGAGAATACTGTAAGTAAGCCTTCTAAACCACAGAAGCATGTTAATAATTAATTGCTAAAAACTTTCTCAACTCCACAAACGGAAAATGCTTGGGTATGAACCCCCGATCATTTCGAATAAAATATTTGTCTTTTTGAATGGCCAATGGGTTAAGACGCCAATTAACAGCTATGTAACTTCCAATTTAAGTTTGCAGGTGTTGAAAGATGTTAAGTGTAGGTAGTGACACACAGTAATTTTAGTCAACAGTACAAGTAATTTTATCTTACTCAATTAAAGCTGTAATATTCGTATCGAGTATCGACTATTTATATTTTCAAACAACACTAAACATCCTCGAAAATTTAAGCGCGCTTTATCTTTGACCTCATCATTGCTTTCCATAAGGCATGATTGTACTCAAGAGCAATCCTATATAACATGAAAAAAACCAAATACAATTGTACTGTTTTTGCAGCTTTATTTTAGCCAGAACAAAATATAATAATTTTGTAATGAAAAAAATATTTTGAACCCATCAATTTCAGTTTTCAAACTGTCATAACCAGTAGTTTTTAAATTAAATTTACTCCATCTATTATTCATTCAGTTCTTGACATTTCGATAGCATTTTAAAAATATTGATAGAAAAATCTGAATATAACTTTTCAGCATCCGTCAACTGCCAAGTCAATTAACAAATTGCCCCACGACAAAGATCGATTGAAAATATGTGCAAATTTATGGACCTATAAAAAGGACAGGCGTAAGCTGTTTGGTGACATTTTACATAATAAAACACTGTTCGGTTTAATGTGACGATGAAAAATAATGCTACTTTTCACCGCGAAATTTATTTCCATATGTATATTAATCATGAAGTTTCTTTATAGTTGACGAGATAAAGATATTATTAGCTTAGATCCACCACGCAGTGCAAATGGGAGTTGACGAATATCTTGGAAAAGATTGCTCAGTTTTATGTAGCATAATCCAGGACTCGAACCGAAGAGCTCATGATCAAAAGCCATTTAGAGTAACTACTTCACCAACGAGGCAGCAATTACTTCATCATCATCATCACGTTAATTTCGAGTAACATAAGCTGTTTGGCTAGTTACCACCCTACCAAGTTGGCATGCGATTTAGCGTTCCGGTACGATGTCGTGTGTGGAAACCGAAAGGGGTGTGTGAAATTCATCCTACTCCTAACAAGTTAGTCCGCTTCTATCTTAGATTGCATTATCAGTTACAATCAGGTGAGATTGTAGTCAAGGGCTAACTTGTAGATAATAAAAAATATATATTTATTATCCCGGTAATCCTACGGGATCGGGAATTACGCAAGTGAAACCACGGAATGTCGGCTACTAACTTATATTTACGTCGAAATGTCTTCTGAAACTTATGCAAAAATTCAAAGCGTATCACAATATTATGAAGGCGAAAGTTTCTATGTAAGTGTGTGTGTGTGTGTGTGTATAAGTGTGAATATTTGTTCATCCTTTGTGCAGTGGCTACTGAAGCGATTTGGCTGAAATAGATTTTATTCTGGATTAACACATCTTATCACAAATGGGACTTTTCACACATCACATGGGACTTTTCATCCCGGAATAATCCGTGGTTCCCGCGGTGAAAAACTGAATTCCACGCGGACGAATTCACGGGCGTGCGCTAGTAGATGAATAAATTGAAATAGTTCAGTAAACTGTTACGACCATATAAAGCTATACGCGGTGGTTAGCTGACGTCATAAATACGGATTAATGAGGTTTAATTATATTACGGTCTTTTTGTTCGGTGCAAGCTTAATTTGGTATTCGGGATACGTCCGCGTACAAGCTGCTCTTGATGCAGTATCGTATCACTGAATACAAGTACTCATATGTACAAAAGTGGAAACCAAAATTACATTGTTTCATATTGTATTTCAAGTATTCTTATAAAATTTTTCTTTTTATGGAACACAATGGAAGAGTATTTCTAATAACTACGAGTATATAGGTACTAATTTAAATTATTATTTATAGAGGTAAAGTTTGTGGTATTCTATAGGGTAATATCTGGATTTACTGGATTGATTTTAAAATTTCTTTTACAACTAAAAAGCCACGTTATTTGTAAATGTCGTATTTTTTTAGGCTATATTTTATTTCCGTACTCTCACGAATGATTACTATGCGGGTTAAACCGTGGGACGTCGGCTAGTACAAATCTACACTGTTGATTTTCAAGAATTCTACGATCATCATCATCAACAACAACAACAACGACCCATATTCGGCTCACTGCTGAGCACGAGTCTCCTCTCAGAATGAGAGGGGTTAGGCTAATAGTCCACCACGATAGCCCAATGCGGATAGCCAGACTTCACACACGTAGTGAATTAAAAAAACTCTCAGGTATGCAGGTTTCCTCACGATGATTTTCCTTCACCGATTTTTAACACGTGATATTTATTTTAGAATTTAAACTATCGTGAGTGTTATTCATATTAATTGATTAGGAAAGACTCACCCCCCCACCACCCAACCCCGCTCCCAGCGCGCTATGCGAGCAACTGCGCGCCGCGCCACCGCTTCGCAGTTTTGATCGTGCCGTGTTGCACGAACCAGCTCATGACGAAGGGCCCTGTATGGGTACGAAACTAGACGGGCATACTCCGACCTTATATCACGGGAGTTTTAGCCGTGTTTCATAATCAATTAATATTTAGTTTCTTAAAATGACCCAGTCAAGATTCGAAGCTACGTCCTTCAAATTGAAGGCAGAGATCATATTCAATGGCTCATTCTTGCATACCAAGTATAAATTAAACTCCAAAGTACCTCTAAGTAGCACAGAAAACGGAAAAATATGATCACATACTCGTACCTACTTATTCCTCAACCTGAAAGCAAATCAATACGTCAAAGTAAACACACAGTAGGTATGTTATTCAAGAAAAAAATACGTAGGTAGATGAGACATCCACTCCGCTCCACTATGTGGAAAATGTAATAAAGCTACATGAATAAGAAATTCAATTCTGTTATAGAACGCCACTCCGAGATCGTCGCCTAGGCAACGTCCTCAGTATGAGATAAACGTTTCTTTGAATTGGATAGACATCGCATGTAGGTCGTAATAGTACCTGTAGATGTCGGTTACTGTTTGATATTGATATACAATATGTTCATTGGATATTGTTGATTCATATTAGATAATAATTATACTAGAAATCTGTGTTATATGAAGTTTAGTTAAAGTGAGTTTCATCAGTAGATCCCGAAGACAGTTATGGATCTGTCAATGCGTAAATTTAAACAATGTAGGTACCAATTTTAATATACAATTGATCAATTTGCTGATGATAGCAGAAACTCGCGGTTCCACTTGCGTAGTTTCTGTCCCCGTAGGAATAAGAGAATAAAATATAGCCTTTAGAACTCGGTGATAGTGTAGCTTCCAAACAGGGAAAAAAATTTTCTAATCGGTTCAGTAGTTTCCGAGCCTATTCAATTCAAACAAACAATGAAATATTTCCTCTGTATAATATTAGTGTTGACAAAAATGTTTGCAGGCAATTGTTTGGCTTTCATCTTCACACAAGAAGTAGAATTAATTATTATTTTACGAGTACAGGGATGTAATGTTAATAAACGTTGTAAAGATATTGCTTTGCTTATTGCTGTTCCTACGCAACAGAACCTGCCTTCCGAACCGGTAGTAGGTCTCCGCAAATATTTCAAAAGTGCTCCTAAACTATTTGAAATAATTAAATTTAGATTGTCCCGAATTGCAGATATGGTAAAATGTATATTGAAACAATTCACTAACGAGTAACTAATGCAAATTGTGAAAATTAAGCGACGACGTTGTCTGCGAATTGGAATTCGGAAAACTCCCAAGTGGCGGAGCGTTTGAATAAGTTACGCTTCAGCAGTGCGATGTGTTGACACAATAATTTATCAAGAAACCTTTTTGGTGTCAATGCATCGTCTAAAATGTTTCATTTATGTGTAGGTACCATTCATGATAGTACCCCTAGCTGAAGAGGGGATTTTTGCAGTTACTCGAGCACGGCAGTTGAACATAAGAGACTATACCTTGCACGTTGTTGAGTACCTACACCAAGTATGAGCTCTTAGTTTTGGTGGGTACGTTTAGGCAAATAAAAAAATAAAGTAACTTCAAAAATTCTCATCCAGCACGTCAGATAAGGATAAAGTGGATTAGTTGAGAACTCAAACGTTTGCATTTCGAAAATGTTACGATTTGACCGTAACGTAAAGAAATGGGAGGGTTCCATAGTTACAAAATAAAACTTATATTCCAGTATCCGAGCCACAAGCGCGGTTAATTTTTTATTCCGTAGGGTGTAGGTTCGAATCCGGTTCGGGGCATGCATTGTGTGCATTTTAAGGAAATCATCGTGAGGAAACCTGCATACTAGAGAATATACTTGATTCTCTGCGTGTGTGAAGTATGCCAATCCACATTGGGCCAGCGTGGTGGACTATTGGCCTAACCCCTCTCATTCTGAGAGGAGAATCGAGCTCAGCAGTGAGCCGAATATGGGTTGATAACGATATACTTACAGAAGTAACAAACGACTAATTTCTGTCGTAGTTAACTTTTAATATGGTTTATATTTCCGTATTCGAGGCTGTTTAACCTATAAAACCTGCGTAACGTAATATAACTCTGGCAGTAAAGTAAACGTTCAGCCCACGAGGTGTCACTGAGTAGGACACCAACGATCGTAAAGTCTTGGTTTATGAACTTTCTAGAGGTGAAAATTAAATTCTAACAGGTGGCGTCGACATCCTGGATTTTCATTAACTGTGTTATTGTTTTCATCAAATTTTCCGTGTTTTGACAACAGATTTTTTTTTTTGGTAACAATATCGAAGATCTCACCGATTTGTTTGAAGGTTAAAATTTAGAGAATTGGTTGGAATTAAAAGGTTTACTTAATTGGTCCAGGTCTGGCTGGCTTTGGCTGTGGCTAATTACCAACCCTACCGGCAAAGACGTACAGCCAAGGGACTTAGCGTTCCGGTACGATGTCGTGTAGAAACCGAAAAGAAGTGTGGATTTCATCCTACTCCTAACAAGTTAGCCCGCTTCCAGTTTAGATTGCATCATTACTTACCATTAGGTGAGGTTGTAGTCAAGGGCCAACTTGTAAAGAATAAAAAAAATACCCTGCCCCCTAACCAAGTGGCACGTTGAGTCGAACTAAAAAAATGTATAGAAATGATATTTGCTATCGACAGATCATGTCAGCTAGTTTAATATGAATGTTAGCCACATACGATAACTATATATTAATCTCTCTCATTGCAATAGTAAAATTAAAGCCATTGCCAATTACCCACAATGCCTCTGACCGATGCGGCGGGACACCGCAGGCATTACTTTAGCATGGCCAGCCTCAGTTAGTGCCGCAACTATTTCCACCGGTTGAGCTGTGGTCTTCTCTCTGTGTTTTATTACTTCCTATTTTAACGTGTTACTGTACAGATTTACGCATTTACTCTCTCTTATTAATACGAATACATAACCGATTTTGTTTTCATGAAAAGACTTGAACGCGGTGTCTATGAAAATGTTAATTCAACGATTAGCGTTTAAATAGAACATTTACGAAGTCGCGTAAGTTCAAAGAACGATCCTGCTACAAAAATATTCATGTCAAGAGTCTTTTTAATGGTTTTACTTAGCTTGCCCATACCTTTAGGAGGGTCAAAGTTCCATCAGTCATAACACCACTATCCTTATTACTACATCCTAGAAGGCTATAGGATATATTATCCCCGTATTCCTACGGAACGGAACCACGGGGGCCAAACCGCGCGCCGTCAGCTAGTCAATCGTTTATGTCAATCTCAGATATTTTTTTCGTTTTCAAAGAGTTTGTAAAAAGAGAATCGTTATGTAACATGGCTAGAGGCTCTGATCACTTTCCTAAATCAAATCTAGCTAGTTACCGGAGTAAAGTAACAAACATCGAAACAACAACTTTGTTATCGGTTGACCACAGCGGAGACCCGCTGATATATCTAATGTTACTCTGCCTATCTCTCAGTTAGTTAGTGCCTGAACTATTCCCAAACTTTGTGGTTGGCCGCAACAAACTGATATACGAGAAGTAGGAAGACAAGCCGCATTAGCCGAATAGTTCGGCAGTTATTTTCGTGTAATTTCAAACTCGTCCATTCACTGTTTAACGGTGTCATGGTGTGTATGGAAAAATTATTTAACATTTTTTTGTTTTTTTTTTTTTTTGTAAAAAATATTTGTCATATCTTTTAAATATGACCTATATTCCCATTTCCCTCCAACTCTGGAAAGTCTGTATTAGGAGTGGGTACGAAAATAGTCCATTGTCGTATTTTTTCGTTTTTGGCTGGGAGGCTTTGGCCGTGGCTAGATACCACACTACCGGCAAAGACGTACCGCCAAGCGATTTAGCGTTCCGGTACGGTGTCGTTTAGAAACCGAAAGGGGTGTAGATTTTCATTCTCTCATTCATCTTAGAATGCATCATCACTTACCATCAGGTGAGATTGTAGTCAAGGGCTTACTTGTAAAGAATAAAAAAAATAGTCGGGTCACAGGACCTTCTCCTATGTAGTCAGTTTAAAAGACGACGTAGAGCTTGCCAGTATCAAGTGTTATTTTTCGTGTTTACCACGAGAAGTACATAGTGAATACATGTATTGTTTTAATCTAACACCGGCAACACAAGTAAGGATTTGTTAGGCATACAATGCCTAGTTAACCTCGACAATGCTGAACATAGCGAATGTGTTATGCAAGAGTATTTATTAGTACTGTTAGTATTTATTAGTGTGTTCGTACCTAAAAGTGTTTTAAATCTATTTCTTGTAGTACACTATTTACGATTGTTTCATTAGTCGATAGAGAATTTAACTGAAAAGGAGATGGTTCAAAATTATATGGAGCTCAAGATCAATCAGCCCTGGCGGAAATAACTATTTTTGATTTTGAACTATTTTTGATTATACAAATCTACGAATTTACTTTAATTCTATCAAAATAATATTTATTTTCTCCCAATAAATGCAACTGTACTAAGGGTAATAATGATGGATTGATGACGTTTTCAATGAAGTAGTCGATTTGACGTTTGCTGTCAATTGTCATATCACGGTTACTTTAGGGGCGCCATCTTGATATAACTCAAAAACTTATGTTTTAATTTTTTTTTTTTTTTAATTAGTTGGATTTAATCACTTATTTAGATTTTAATAAAATCCCTGTATTTTTAAAGTTTAATGATACGGGGTACAAGACTGGACCTGGAATGGACCATCTCCTTTGAAAGTATTAGAAAAAAAGGTTGGTATCTCATATCCCAAACCAGAATTCAAACCCACGATCTCGTGATCCAGAGCTACATAGATTAACCATCGGACCAACGAGACATATTAAGTGTACCTAATTAAACATAATTGAGTCAACAATTCCTGAGGTCACCGAGGCATTGTTGGTATGCCCATTCATTTGTTCACGTCTATTGAGACAAAGCTCGCCCCAGATTCGCGCCAACTTAGTTATGCCTTCGGTAACTCCATTAACTAAACTAATGCAATATTACGAATACTTGGACTATTAGGTTAAGAGCGCGCAGCGCGTCGGTACGATATGGATAAAATTCGAAGCGCAAACGAGACGCCGAATTATGACTTTCACGTGATTGAAAAGCACGGAGCGATTGACGCGCGACGCAAATTTTATGACATGAGCGCCAAAACCATTTTTACCTAATTGTAAGCAAATTAAACAACATAACGAAAAACAAAATGGCCATGTTCAAGATATATACCTAATTTTCTATACAAAACATAAAATTAAGAAAATAAGTTTGCTTTTCCTGAGATTGAAAGCAAAATGTGAGCAAAACATGTATTTTTCAAAAAAATAAACTATCGAGAAAAGTTTTACAAATTGTGTATTTTGAATAGTCATAAGGAAGCTAACACTTTGAAATATCATTTACCCAAATATCAGGCTCCTAACTTTTCCAGAATCTGAGATCCAGAACCATTTGTAACTACCAAATTACATATTGCACACTCTTAAGTCTAATTAATAATTTATATATGAAATAGACAAGTGTAATTTAAAAATAACAATTAAATGCTTAAAATAAAAAATTTAAATCTGTCTAGTTTCTAGAAAACTACGAATAAAATTAATCTTTATAACAAATATAAAAATTAAACCGACTTCAAAGATTTATTTCAGTTATTTTGATTTTAACAGAAAGTACTAAAAAGATTTTCATGAAAATGAAATGGGATTAATCTTTCAAACAAAAAAAGAATTTTCAAAATGGGTAATAAATGACGAAGTTATGAGGTAGTAACAAAAAAAAGGAAAAACGTACGCGTCGAATTGAGAACCTCCTCCATTTTTTTTGAAATCGGTTAAATATTTCCATCTTTCAACAAAAACACAAGATTTAAGAATTTTTTATATAATTTAATTTAATACTTACCACAGATTTATTCTCTTAAAATGAGCTCAACTACTACTAAAATTATTATACTACTACATAAATAATATTTCACTACTAATACTAGATTAGAAGTGAAATAAAATACTGTACGATATAGTAGTCTGGGACAGATATGTCGTCGCTTAATGTCGTCCCGACGCTAAGTGGTGCTACTTGTTTCGTAAAGAGTAGGGATTTAGAGAGGGGTAGCGATCAATTGTCGGGAACAGCTTGCGATATAAGGCGCTCGTCGTCCGGTCGGCTTCAGTAATTCAGTATACTCGTGGCATTCGAGCCGTCCACATTAATTGTTGTGTAATTCTTTATGGGTTACTTGGGTTACGCGATAGTGACTTGAGTCGAAAAATGGGGTGTTGGTCAACTCTCTGCCATTCTAGGGTCTTATTTTGGTTACGGTCTGATTTGTTAATTAAGTTGTATTGACGTATGTTGTGAATCATAACCTTCGTTCGACATTGGTTTTCTTATTTTTGTAATCCACTAATGAGTCTGCTAAAAATACATTAATAAGCAGGTATTTACTGAAATATAATAGGCTAACGCTACGTATAGTGCTGTAAGAAAATGTATTGAATAACACGTCGGCTATTATATTACAAAGAGCACAATAGCGCTTCTTAGTTTACAATCACAAACACGTACTTAGCTCTATTATTGTGTTTCACCTACTTAGTTATATTCTGAGTGCGAACTCCAATTAAAATTCTCAACAAGAGCGAATTTCCTTGTTTTCAGCCTGTTATTTCTTAATGTATTCTTTGTTAAACAATCATTAAAAACAATTGTTCTAAAATTATTTATAATGAATTTTGGTTCACCAGGTTTTTATAAGCATAGAGCAAGCAATAGAATTAACCAAACACCAGGAAATTGAAGTTTTATAATAATAATAACGGACGCCCTTGAATTCGTCGTGGATTTTAGCTTTTGTCAAATCCCGCGGGAACCATGGATGTTATTATCCATATAAACCTTTCTCTTCAATCACGCTATTTATTAAAAAACCGCATCAAAATCCGTTGCGTAGTTTTAAAGATTTAAGCATACATAGGGACAGAGAAAGCGACTTTGTTAAACTATGTAGTGATACTTGATACTCAATTGACTGCTCGCGGTTAAGAAGTTGGTTTAGTCAGTCCGAATAATGCGTTTGAATAAAGTGGTAAGGTGTATACATAAGCGAGTCTAAATATTTCAATATAAAAACTTTCATCTATATAATATTCGCAGAATTCTGAGCATATACAAACTCTGGAAAAAGAAAGACTTTGTTACCTAACATACGGAAACTCCACAATACGAGCGTCCCTCGCATGCATAATATGCGAACTTTCAGAATACCCTCCTTAGCGAATATAAAGTTACAGCTTTACACGGAGATATGTACGAGTATGTATAGAATTTAACATGTGACTACCAGATATATGCCATTGTATGGTGGTCGAAAATTTACCAGCCTAATGCTTTTACTATAGCTAAGTACGGTAGCCAATGTTTTTCAAGGGCTAACCTTAACTACAATCTCACGTAATACCTCACTTCTTAGGACTAGGATGAAAATCCAGACCCCTTTCGGTTTCTACACGACATCGTACCGGAACTCTAAATCACTTGCCGGAACGTCTTTGTCGGTAAGGTGGTAACTAGCTACGACTGAAGCCTAACTTAGTTGACTAAGACTGAACCAACCAGGTCTAGACCAATTAAGAAAACCTCAACCTCTTCCTAGGACTCCCACTGCGCCAATTAAGGAGTTTGGACCGTGATGTCTTTGGAAGGATTGAAGGTCTCTGATCCTCGATGAAAACATAATTTTTGGATAGGTATTATCTACGGAATATTATGGAATTATTTGTCCAGTCGCCAGACCCTTAAAGTTCTCTTTAAAAACTCTTAAGCGGTAATTTTATCACGGTTGTCCCAAAGTTACTGGTGATTTAACATTTTATTTATCTTATTATATAGGAAAATACAAATATAATATACTTTATACGTAAATGGCTCAACCATTTCCGTTCCGCCCAACCAGTTCTGCACCCTTAAAACCTGCTATACCTTCCAAAGCCAACCCAGACCTAACAACATAATTGGCCACATTTAATGACAAACTTTCAGCATTCATAAAATGTGGTATATCTGGCCAACACAGACTGTCCAATACATATATACGCTAACAGCCAGATTGAACGCTCGGGTTCGAATATAATGCTTTTAATATTACACGTTCCGGGTTTTTTCCGATAATGTTTGTATACGGAAAATGTGCGCATTCTAATATAAGCGTCCCGAACTGTGGAAATAAAATCACTTAGTGTGTGGGGTGGAATATAGTTATCTCCATTGTTTTCTTAAATCATCATTAACCCATATTCGGCTCACTGTTGAGCATCGTGGATACCCGACACTTATAGTTTTTGTAGGCACGTAACATGTCTTTAGTATAAAATGTCGTTGGTGCTATGTATTGAATGTGTTTTACGTATATGCATACCCCATCTTTGTGATTGCTGACTACAAAGGCAGTTTACTAACAAAGCTTTGTCCGTGAACAGCATTGACTCGGCTCTATAACCGATCAAAAGTAAACAAAGACGAGCGCCGTCATCCTAAAACTAACATAACAAGATCAGAGTCTTGACTGGAATTATGTAAATCGTCAAGTGCCTCAGTAAACCTTATAACGACTAGATCAGCGGTTCTCAAACTTCTTTGGTGAACTTAGAGTAGGGGTAGGAGTAGGGTAGTGTAGGTTAGGGATAGGGAAAAGTGCACATAAGACAAAGCGAAGCTTAACCGTGTCCGCTAGTAATAAATAAAATAAATATTTTGCATCTGAATCAAAAATTTTGATACAGTTTTTTGATTCAGATTTACTTCTACATGATTTAAATAGTGAATCTGAGGAACACAAGAGCAATTTATTACATCTGGGGAAACATTATACCTTTCACTATTTTCTTATTAAAGTCTTAAACAGTAATTTTCTTAGCTTCCGCTACGTAGTTTAGATTGGAAAAGTGGAAAATTTGTTACCTAATATATGGTAACTTGCGGACCTTACGAGCGTCCTTCGCATGTGTAATATGCGAAGTTTCAGAATACCCTCCTCAGCGAATATAAAGTTACAGCTTTAGACAAAATTATGTACTTACTCGTATATCTACTCCTTGGTTTTAAGTTAAACCTTGGGCTTTTTGGTGAAAAGGAATAATTTATATTCGAAATTTCATTAGTAAGCTTTCGTACCGTGTGTTTTTGTGATTTGAAACTTTATTTATATGAATATGGAATTAGAACTGAGCTTTTTAATATAAATATACCTACTGTAACTTCTAACTAAGTCCTTTTGTCTACTTACTATTTTATGAAATGTTGAAGAGACGTTTGACATTATTTAAACCAAATATTGCTATATTCAATGTTTCAGTTAACTAGATTTTTGAAGTTTATTTGAAATTAAATTAATGGAAATCATAAGGAAAAATAAACTGTTTTAATTGTTATTAAATTAAGCAATATACAAGCAACTTATTCAAACTTTAATTACGAGTAACAGCAAAAGCTTGTAGCTACTACTTAGTAACATGAAATAATAAGTTTAATTATTTTAAGTGTCGTTAAAATTATGTTTAATAATATTGATAGTACAAAATATAAAAAAAATAATTATTTTTTGTTTTTCTTCAGGTAAGTAAAGCTGCAAAGTGTTGGAGTGTAAGGAATATAGTAAGTAGCTACCTACATCAAAATCATATATATCATTTATATAATTACTATTACCACCATTAAATTAGATTATGACATAACTTGACGTTTCATAACTGCTTGTAAAGTACCTAAGCCTAATTGAAAAAAAAAAAATTTGAATTGACGCATCTGGCAATCGCATGTAATAACAAACTTCTGTTGTTATTGAAAAATGCATTAGACGTGTTCTAAATTTAAATGTAGCGATATATGTTAAGGAAAATGTACCGCATATATTATGTTTCGTTCACTTTATTGGTGACACCACTACGACAGTGATGGACTGGAGTGGAGAATGTGAAACAAGACTTATTGGTTACGATGCTTCAGTGTCGCGCGAACACGAAGCTCGTTTAACTGAATTTCTTGTATTAAGACGCTTTCTAAAATCATCTTCTTACTAGATTGAACTGCAATGACTAAAACCGAATATATCAAATAGGTATAACCAAAAACTGAGAGGCGGTGATAATTGAAATTGCCTAAAAAGGATATAGTTTGGAAAAATCACTTGTGAGACTCATAATCATACCCTGGATTTTAGTCATCAAATCTCTTTGTTATTTCTAACCGCAAAAAGAGGCGTGTTATAAGTTTGACGTGTCTGTCTGTTTGTCTATCTGCCAGTATGTCTGTGACACCATAGCTCCCAAACGGATGAAGCGATGTCAATTTAGTTTTTTTTTGTATGAAAAGTTACTTACGTGTTTTTAGATAATATGTGTTATAAAAATCGGTTGAGCCGTTTTAAAGGTCTGGGGGTTGAAAGAGGGGAAAGAATAATCGAATGTCTGCAAATATACTCGAGTGGGGTCTCAAATGAAAGAAGAAGAGAGAAGAAAGAAAGGAGGAAGAAGAATATTGATGACTTCACGGAGAGTATCTAATCTATACTAATATTATAAAGAGGAAAACTTTGTTTGTAAGTTTGTATGTTTGTTTGTAATGAATAGGCTCAAAAACTACCGGACCGATTTTAAAAATTCTTTCACCATTCGAAAGCTACATTATCTACAACTAACATAGGCTAAATTTTATTTTGGAAAAAAATAGGGTTTATAGGGTTTCGTATTATTAAGTAATTCCGTAAGATAATTGTAAATCTTATAAATATCTACAAAAAAGTCCGCGACACACTATACCTATCTATATCGAGTGAGGCACAAGGGTAAGGATAGGAGTAGTTGAAAGTTTTCAACGAGTTTCACGCGGAAGATGTCGCGGGCGTTCGCTAGTAGTTAATAATTTCATGACCTTCGGGGGATTCCAAAATTTTCAATTTTATGTTATAACTTATAAAATATCTTCGTTTAGAAGTATTACCTATTTGTATAACTCTGACGACGTAAACCGTGTCATATCTTATGTGTTGCATTGGTTCACTGCAAATAATCTACTTTTGAATGCCAAGAAAACTAAATGTATTGAGTTTTCATTGCCAAATGTTATAAAATTAGATAAGTCTATAATGATCGATGGTGAAACACTGGAAATGGAGAGTTCCACAGTTTTCCTGGGAGTGACCTTGGATTGTAAACTTCAGTGGGGTGCTCATATAGAAAAACTGTCTGGTAAACTTAGCTCAGCGGCATTTGCCGTGAGAAAAATAAGACAGTTTACTGATGTTGATACAGCTAGGCTTGTTTATTTTGCGTACTTTCACAGCGTAATGTCTTACGGTATTTTATTGTGGGGCAAGGCTGCCGATATACAATCTATATTTGTACTTCAAAAAAGAGCAATTCGAGCAATATATCAATTAAAATCACGCGACGTCCCTTCGTCAAAAGTTTAAAGAAATAGGTATACTAACAGTAGCCTGTCAATATATATAACAGTATAGTATATGTAAGACAAAATATTAATTTGTACAAACGAAAAGGAGATTTAAACCCACGTCTTACTAGAGACGGGCATAAGTTAGTTATTTCTGCATATCGTCTCCAAAGAGTAAAAAAATCTTTTGTAGGTTTGGGTGTACTCTTCTATAATAAGATCCCCAAGACTGTGATGGACATGCCAATGCATAGCTTTAAGCAATGTGTTAAAAAACATTTACTTAGTCGAGCGTACTACAACATTAATGAGTTCCTTAATGATAAAGATGCTTGGAGCCCGTTGGATCAGCTTCCACCTTCACACAGAAAGTAAAACTATAAGAAATGTAAACAGTAATTGTTATCAATTGTAAATTATAATACTGTATGACTTTTTCAAAAGAGCAACTGTTGAGTTTCTTGCCGGTATCTTCTCAGCAGAACCTGCCTTCCGAACCGGTGGTAGAATCTTTACAAATAGTCAACTGACGTGTCAAAAGTGCTTGTAAACTGAGCCTACTTGAAATAAATGATTTTTGATTTTGATTTTGATTTTGATTTTTGTATTGTGTTCATTTTGATCCAATTCTACTTAGCTTAACAAAAAACTAATCTTATCTTGTTTTCTTTTGTTTTGTTAATTACTAACAAATTATTCTGTGCTTTGAAATCTTTATGACTCGTTTTAAATAAATTTTGCTCATTAGGAGGAGCTTTACCACTATTTTTAAGCATTTCAACTTTTTGTATAGACTTACACGCTATCTAAATCTAAACGCGTATTTGAAACGCAATCTTCATTAAAATATTTTACTTCTTAATATATTTGATAGTCGAAAAGGAAAGACCACTAATGTTTCTCTTAATAACAAGTGCTTGGTTTTGGCTTGAAGCCAAAGCGCATAGCAATCTCCTAATCGAGTTTCTCCTCCTCACCTACACACATTCGGGGGATAATGCTTTCTTAGGTGATACTAAAATATTTTTTCTGCGGAAAACCGAGAACAAAGCTGCAAAGTCACATCATGTTTATGCCATTGGTATCCGCCTGATGATTGAAACCAACCTGTATGAGTTGACAAAGGGGTTAGGAGTTGCCACGTCATCGGAGTCACCGTTTTGAAGGGTCTCTGTGTTGTAATCTATTAATAAAATAAAGAGGAAAGATTTGATTGTTTGTTTGTTTGCGGCAAGCCATTAAGAAGATGGGAAGATGATTTGAAGATAACAGCAGGAACACTTTGGAAAAGGAAAGTTCATGATCGCAAGGCATGGAATATCTTGGGGAAGGCCTATACCGAAAGGCAAGACGATTTATCGTAATTTTTTTTCGACAGTGTCGTAATTTTTTTTTATATTGTATAGTTTTTTATGTTAAGGTAAATTGTTAATAAAGGCTATTATTATTTGCTTGCATTTAATAGGCCCCTAGACTGCTGCTTTAAAAAAAGTCTCACTATTTCCCCACTTCCCAGCTACACTATCCCCGGGTGCTATAGGTAGGCTATATTTTATCCCTTTATTCCTACGCGAACAGGAATTACGCAGATGAAACCACGTGGCGTCTGCCAGTATCAAATAAATACCTTGTTTATTTAGACAACAATTGAGGGTCTGCTGGACTATTCACTAACTTTGAGTAACTTTAGTGGATGTACAAGAAATTTATCATCTAGCCATTGTTAGTGATACATATTAAGTCACGTGATTTCGTATTAATTATTAATTTATTGCTAACTAATCAATACTACTTACCAGTGTGTTTGGCATTATGATTTTAGTTAACAATCGGCTTTACGAATAGGAAAAACTGTTATTGATTTGTTGTTAATTATAGATGGCTAATTGACTAAAGTTGGCCAGCTATAAGTATGCAGTGGCATGCACTTCAAAGTTGCAGAAATTCACTGCCTACCCTACTACCCTACTCTCTCAACTCATTATGAAACTTTATTGGAGAAAGAATTTTTCATTGTGTGCAGTATGTAAGTTCGTACCGTGCCTACTCTAATCAATAACCTTGTGCACACCACTGCTAGTAGGAGTACGATCTGACAACTATAGCCATATTTTTTTGAATTGTACCTTTTTGATAAGGTAGACGAATATATATTTCGAGAAAATTGATTTTTCTTGAGGTTTTTCATTACAGTGTCTGTCCAAACCGTATTTTCCCAATTTCCATTTGACACGTTCCGGTGCTATCGTTACTATTCAAGGAAGTGCAAAAGTTTTCGGACCTTTCTCGTAAAGTTTGCAAATAATGCGATGTATTTTAACGCAGGATTAGATCACGTCCCGAAAGATTTGCTGATGTAAAGATTGACTAGTAAGTTAGGATTTGTGGATGCTGTAATTAAAGTTGGAATCCTACTCACAGTAATATTATAAAGGCGAAAGTTTGTGTGTAAGTGTGTATGTTTATTCCTCCTTTGCGCTGCGGTTACTGAAGCGATTTGACTGAAATTTAAAATTGAAATAGGTTTTACTCTGAATTAACACATACGCTACTTTTCATCCCGGAAAAATTTATGGTTCCCGCGGGATTTGTGAAAAACTGAATGCCACACGGACGTATTTGCGGGCGTCCGCTAGTCTGTTATAAAGGTGAGAGATTTCTCTAGTATAAATCATCTTTTTTACAAAATATATCAGTAAGAAAAGAAGTAAATTTCCATCGCGTTTTTCTGCCAACGCCTTTTTTGACATTGTTATGATCGTACCTACTCTTTGAACGCTTGAAACTAAATGAAAACGATTGTATTTATAGATCGTTTATTAAAATGCTACGAATGGGTGGCTATGATACAAAATATATTGTTCATTTGTGTTTTTACGTAAATGATTTATATTAACGTATACATGGTATGTTTATGGTAATATAAATATTACTGTATATACATAATAATAGGTACTCATTATTATTTTACGTTTCACTGCGATGTGTCTTAGCATGTCCAATTTGTGTATATAATATACATTGGATAGAAGCAGGCGTTACTTTGCGGAAGTTCATCATGATTATATAATGATTTATTTATTTTGCTATCATCCGCGAAAATTCGGCGAACCCATTGCAATTGCACGTTGTAGAGTCAACATCTCCTGAGGATGCTCCGGTTTCGGGGTGAAACGTTCGTAGAGAGTATTTTGTCGGACCTGGGTGACGTTGTCGCATGGGTTCGCCGAATTTTCGCGGATGATAGCAAAATAAATAAATCATTATATAATATATAATATACAACCATCTTTTAAAAAGTCTGTTAATAATATTACACCAAGTATCTTAGCATATCCAATTTGTATAAATAATATACAACCATCTTTTAAAAAGTCTGTTAATAATATTACACCAAGTAGTTAAATCTTTTATGAATATTTCTTTTCATAATATTCCAAACAGTTTGCAATTGGAGTATCGTCTTCTTTCATCATGAGCTTCTTTCATGAAAAGGAAATAATTAAATTCTGTATTACTAACATTTGACCTCAAATTGAATAAGTCCAAATAAAATTGTTTAACCAACATAACCAATACTACAGTGTTTACATATACCCAACATCGTTATGTATGTTTTTGCAAAATTTACTTAGGGTTTTGTAAACTTGTTATATATATTACTAGAATGTAATATATTATTTTTACTTAACTATAAGAAGGGTATGTTTTTCGCGCATATCTTTTAAGTATGTAACTATATAATATTCTTTTTTACCTCATATCTTTTAAACCGCTTAACGGATTAACGTAATTAAGATATCGTTAGATTCGTCTTGATAACCCGAGTGATCTTAGATACTCGTAGGTGAAGTTAAAAAAAACCAACACGACGACTGTGAGATTTTTTTTTAGAATATTGCAATATGGGTATCAAATTCAAAGCACCGTCATGAGGATTTTAGAATGGTAGGTGAATCATGGCCATGTTAAAAAAACTACAATTAGAAAAACGTTATATAATCGTCTATACAAAATACGCGAGGCGGATGACTATACTCGTAGTGCGAGCATGTTTGCGAAGTGAAGTTACAACACCTAAAATGGCTGAATTTAATTTATTGATTATAAAAATCGGACAAGGTCGAGTCGGACTCGCACAAAAATTTCTGGATACTTGCATGACCTCCGTGGTTGATATACGTTATCGTACGTATAAAGACGATATTTTATATGATGTAACTGTTATAATGCCCGTTTTCTAATTGCTTTCTACACATCTGGACTGAGCTTTTTTTACAGTTTTTAATAATTATTTTAATATTAGCTTATTATGATAAAATTGCCTTAGATAAAAAATTGGTAAGGGACAACGCTAAAAAATGCCGCTACCGTTTTCGTCGTAAAAGACATAACTGCTGTTGTGAATAGATAATAAGGTTTTATTAACGCTCCTTGCCTTTATTTTGCAATCTTTTTGGCCCGTGTTGTTTATTCTTTCACTTTATCCGTACTAAACCTAAATCTTGTTATATCGTCCGTTGTTTAATGAAATATATATATACGAATTACGATTATGCTCAAACGTAGAATGATTGCTTTTAATATAATTTTGTTTATTACACAATAACGTCATTATTTTACTTCTTTGAAGATAAAACTTTTCTTATTTCATATTATGACAAATAATAATGTTTAAACGTAAAACGATATTTTTTTTATCATTTTACGTTTATTACATAAAAAAAGACCCCCGATGGTGAAATTAACAACAATAACGACTTTTATGCCAGAAAAACTTACTCTACTAATATATAAATACTAGCTAGCGCCGCACGGTTTCACCCGCGTGGTTTCCATTTCCGTAAGAGTACGGGGATAATATATAGTCTATGGCCTTTCTCAATAAATGGGCTATATAACACTGAAAGAATTTTTTAAATCGGTCCCTATTGGACCGATTTAAAAAATTTTCCTGAGATTAGCGCGTTCAATCAAACAAACAAACTCTTCAGTTTTATAATATTAGTACACATAAATGATGTAGCAGTATGTGAGCTGGATCAAAGGAAATCATTAATTTGCTGCCTTTAAATGAAAAAAAACGCGTCGAAATACCGACACACACACAATCATCGACGTCAATTTATAACACCTCTCTTGTTTCGTTGGGGGTTAAAAATGTTTAACATCATTTTGGAAAAGAGCTGATAGAGACACTGCTCGACCGATATTAACCAAACATAACTAAGAACCACCGCAACGAAACTGGCTATCAAATGAGAGAATCCGCATCGAAATCGGTCCATCCGTTTGAGTGCTCTGATGCCACAGACACACACACACAGACATCGACGCCAAACTTTTAGCCTCGGGGGTTAAAAGTAAAAAAAAATGAAAGCCGACGAAAGAGCCAACTTTAAATTAGCCTCAGTGAAAGTGCTCGGTCAATGTTGATCGAAATTCTTCTAATAATGATATTATAGATTTTATCCTGACCTGGTTTTATAAGATTCAATTTTAACTTCAATATACTTAAGAACTTTCCTTGCATTGATACCAGTGTAACTGGATATTTGTAGAATATTTGATCCTTATAAAATACCAATCAAAAAAATGGCTGCCTCGGTTTAGTGGTTAGTCTATGCAGCTTCAGATCATGAAGTCCTGGTTTCGAGTTCCAGGTCAGGCTATGGCGATAGACAAGATAAATTAATATTGAGATTTTTCTTTCCTCATTATCATTGATGTTATCACCCTACACCCGCAATGGGTGAAGGTGATGTGATGATGATGTTAAAGGGGCTGGACGCAACAGCAAGAGGTCATGGATTCGTTCTCCGCTAGCTGAAATATATTCTTATCCACTCCTAGTCCTCCAGTCTTTCTGACCAACTGGAGAGTACGGGTCATAATTAAAAAAAAATACAAATATTCTAATCGATATTAAACTATTGGTAATTCTCATGTCATTAGACCATCTATATAGAAGTGACCATCTATACATATGGCTATGACGTGCACAAAAGTCTTTATTACCTTCAAGGGAGTGTTTTCGATTGAAAGCAACCCAATGAAACGGAATCCAACAATCGTAGCAGAATTGAACAATGCGGTGAAAGTCGAGGTCCGTGTTATGTTCAAAATTCACCAAGTTTTAGATTAATCGATTACCATGCGGTAAGATGGAACAAGTTAGGTCCGTACTTGTAAAGGCCAAGTTTCTCCATTTGTCTTCAACATGCCGAGCCATCCCGATAAATTGTAAATGACCTCTTTGACCATATCCAACTAATATTGTAAACGCGAAAGTTTGTATGGATGTATGTTTGTTTGGATGTTTGTTACTCTTTAAGAGCGCGCAGCGCGTTGGTATGATATGGATAAAATTCGAAGCGCAAACGAGACGGCGAATTATGACTTTCACGTGAGTGAAAAGCACGGAGCGTATGACGCGCGACGCAAATTTTATGACGTGAGCGCCAAAACCATTTTTACCTAATTGCAAGTAAATTAAACAACATAACGAAAAACAAAATGGCCATGTTCAAGATATATACCTAATTTTCTATACAAAACAAAAATTTAAGAAAATAAGTTTGCTTTTCCTGTGATTGAAAGCAAAATGTGAGCAAAACATGTAATTTTCAAAAAAATAAACTATCGAGAAAAGTTTTACAAATTGTGTATTTTGTATACCTAGTCATAACGAAGCTAACACTTTGAAATATCATTTACCCAAATATCAGGCTCCTAACTTTTCCAGAATCTGAGATCCAGAACCATTTGTGACCACCAAATTACATATTGCACACTCTTAATACTGCTACCACAGAAGTGATTTGGCTGGCAAATTTGGAATAGAAATAGATTTTACCTTACCTTACCTTATCAGCCGATAGACGTCCACTGCTAGACATAGGTCTCTTGCATGGATACCCAAGCACATCGGTCTCGAGCCGCCAGCATCCAGCGGCTCCCTGCAACTCGCTTGGTATCCTCGGTCCACCTAGTGGGGGGTCGACCAACACATAGACTACTTTTTATCCCGAAAAATCCTGAGATGGACTCCTGAGATTTGCAAAAACCTGATGATATTGATGGTATGAATGTTTGTTACTCTTTAACGCGTTGGCTACTGAACCGAATCACCTGAAATAAAGAAGAGATAGATTATAGTCTAGATTAACACATAGGCTACTTTTTAACCCGGAGAGTTTCTGAGGGATTGTGAAAACCTAAATTCCACGCGGACGAAATCGTTAGCTAGTTTCTGATAAATGACGCAGAGTATCATCAAATCTACCTTACCTTTTTTGAAGAAGGTTAAATAGGTCATGGACTTACCATATTAATATTACGTTAGTGTTCACACGTCGCTGTAGCGTGAATGACGACGTTAAAACTTCGCGTTCATTTCTTTTAGTTCGGTGTGAAGTTCACAACTCTCGCCATAGAAAGTAAATCTAGAACCAGGTGAAACTTATTCCAATTAAGTTATACTAACTTCTGAAGTCTTTTGAAACTCGTCGCAACACGTATGTGTGAAGAATAAGTTTTTTTTTTTTATTTGATTTTTTATTCTTTAAAAGTTAGCCCTTGACTACAATCTCACCTGATGGTAAGTGATGATGCAGTCTAAGATGGAAGCAGGCTAACTTGTTAGGAGGAGGATGAAAATCCACACCCCTTTCGGTTTCTACACGGCATCGTACCGGAACGCTAAATCGCTTGGCGGCACGTCTATGCCGGTAGGGTGGTAACTAGCCACGGCCGAAGCCTCCCACCAGCCAGACCTAGACAAATTAAGAAAATCTCAATCTGCCCAGCCGGGGATCGAACCCAGGACCTCCGTTTTGTAAATCCACCGCGCATACCACTGCGCCACGGAGGCCGTCAAAAAGTTAGGTTTCTGTTTTATTTTTTAGTGTATTTGTGAATTTTTGAGTGCCCCATAGCATTGAAAGTAGAGAATAATAATTATTTATGCTTCATTTTATTAATTGAGTATAAATTTATATTAAGTCTCCACGATAAAGGCCGCGGACTTACGCTTAAAGGTCATGGGATCGATCCCCGCCCACTGCAATATTGTCGCCCACACTCATAATATTAATTGAATATTCTTACATAACACAACGTCGGGCATACTCCGACGTTATATCACGTGAATTTTAGCCATGTTTCATAATCAATTAATATGAATAACACTTACGGTAGTTTAAATTCTAATTCGACTATTAAGATGAGAAATGGTTATAGTTGAAAGATTTACGGCAAATATTCTTTTAAAGATATTGCTAAGCAAATAAATAGCTTAAAACTGACGTGATTTTTCTTGATAAATAGTAATCATCCATTAATAGATCTGCCCATTTACTTTTTATAGTCTGCATTTAATAGTTGATGGAACAAGTTAGTTGCTAGCAGACCCATCAGTCTATAAGAGACCGTGGCGTTTATTACATAGACCTGATTTTTTTTCATTCTTTACAAGTGAACCCTTGACTACAATCTCATCTGATGGTAAATGATGATGCACAATCTAAGATGGAAGCGGGCTAACTTGTTAGGAGGAGGATGAAAATCCACACTCCCTTCGTTAAATCGCTTGCCGGAATGTCTTTGCCGGTAGGTAGGTAACTAGCCATGTCCGAAGCCTCCGACCAGCCAGACCTGGATCAATTAAAAAAACCTCAATCGGCCCAGCTGGGAATCGAACCCAGGATCTTGTAAATCCACCGCATTCCACCGATGCCGTCAAAATGCACTATCTTAACTTCATTTTACAGTTATTATATAATGCTTACCCCAGTAAAATACCTTATACTCGCCACTGATTAGAGCAACACAACAGTGCATGCAGGCGAAGCTCTAGGTACAATAAGCTGCCCTGTGCTATTCAATCTCAGGCGTAGGTGTTAAACCTCAAACGCCTGTAATTTCAGCGGCGACTCGTGTGAAGACCGGAACACTATTGGCGGCTGAAATAAGCATGACGTCACAATAAATGTGGGTGATCCCAGCAGGTTAATTCACTAACTTTGACATAAGTTAGTTAACATATACAAAATTGAGATTATATGTAGGTAACAAATGTCATCAGGTGTCCAAAGACCATGACACTTCCATGATATGCGGACGACGGGGAGGGAAAGACTGCGCGGTGTGTAGCCGTGCGCAGTGGCTGGAAGTGGGATACATCAGTTGTGGGTTTATCAGTCATCGCTATCCGCCTCCCGGCCCCCGCGGACCGTCGGGAGTGTTACGAACGAATTTGCCAAGCTATACTTAATTGATTGACATTTCGGAATTTAGGGTGAGACCTTCAGTCACAATACATTACAGAATGCACATTTACTTATATGTAGTGGTAATTGTTGTGATTACAACTACGAATTTAGTTACCAAGGTAAAGTGAAAAGTATTTAATAACAGCCCCGCGGTTTTACTCGCGTATTTTCAGTTCCCGTGGGATTACCGGGATAAAATATAGCTTATAACACTCACAAATGACGTGGTTTTCTATTGGTAAAAGAAATTACAAAATCTTTTTAACAAAATTGCTTCAGTAGATCCATAGATTACAACACACTACAAACTTTACCACTCTATGATATTGTATCTATATTAATATTATAAACGCGAAAGTAAGTTTGTCTGTCTGTTACCTTTTCACCAGCGCTTTGGCCGCTGAACCAATTTGAACGAAATTTGGTATAGAGATAAAGTTCACCTTACAGCAGAACATAGGCTGCTTTTCTCCCGGAAAAAATTACGGACTAAAAAAATGCGAACGAAGATGTTAAGTGTATAGATATATTCATAATATGGTACTAAGTACATAAACGAATGTAATATATTAGACACTCACTTCAATAGCGTTAAACCATACGAGTGGATATTACAAACCATTAACAGCCAATAAGTATTAAAAAAAATCATCTTTAATCCAAAAGCCTCGTTTTGAAAGCGCCGTAAAATAATTATGTAAGTATTTTATTTTTGTACCTACTAACACAGTTAGACGAATAAATTGCTACGTCAAACGTAGAAAATAAAACTTATTTATACAGTGAAAAGCAGTTATGTTTACTAGTAGGGAAAGCATTTGTGTGTTGGTAAACTAAAGTGTGTTTCGAACTACGTACATTCGGCGAAACTTGTAGGCCCCTGAGGCTACTTAAAGAGGCTTCGTAAGATGTTGCGGTTCCTACATAAATATTATTTCGGTTAAAATTCTCAAGAATAAATAAAGTAACAAGTTTATATATCATTTATAAAAGAGGCAGATAGGTTACATAAACCATCAATGTTCGATGTTTACAAATGGCACACAAAAATTATTTCAGCGGCGTTGTGAACGGCGCGACGACATTGTGGAGACTGAGCTCAGGTGCGCTAATTAGCATAGTTTTAACGTGCCACTTTCGGTCCGCGTATGTAGCTCTTTTTTCTTCTAACATCATTGAGACTATCTATATGGAGACTAGTGTCACTATTCGATATCTATCTCGAATAGTTACTCTCGTCCCAGATTTCAATGTGACTCCGATATATTCTATGCTTAAGTGACGATGAAGCGTATATAAAGGTAGTGTTCTTATTTGGAATGGGCAATGTTATTTATTATTTGTGACAGGTTTCTACGCGTATTGGAATGCTTTTGCTTGACGTCGACGACGGTGCCGATCCAGACAAAATAAAACGAGTCAATGTGGCTTTGAAAGGTAGTATGTTTCAAATATCCAGATCTTTAATTGTCCATGTATGAAACGTTATTTTTTAATACTTTCTACGGGCAATCATGAGGAATTATGTTTTTCGTTTCGTAGTCGCTAGATCCTCGGCTTCATGGCAGTCCTTCGCTTAAGACTAAATCTTGATCTTTAACTGTGTTTTTCGAAAGCTTGTTGCGAAATAAAGTGACTGGGGTGTACCTACATAAATTCTTTATGAGTATACACAGGAAAATATTTCAAAAAATGGTTTTATATTTGGTTATGTTGAGGGTCTGGATCCTTGTAAAACCAACCAAAGCTACCAAGAATTATATAATTGACTATCCTGACTTACCTGTAGTAGAAGCTTGGGCTGACATCCAAAAGCAATATGGAAAATATACACTACTGTCTAGGTTCTCAAATCTAGCTGGGAATCTAACCCAGGGGTTATAACTTCTCATAGTTGTATTCTCGATTAAGGTACTCGTAAATTCATTCAGAATTTTGATTATTCCAATCACTTTCACCTTGGGAAGGCTGTAGTAGCTTATTCTAATTTATTCAAATCCACTTTACAGTATCAGTAAAAGGGTGTTCAGTCTCAACTTAATCTGTGATCAATCTAAAATTGATTTTATTTTGAGCGTATTATAAACAAGATAAGGACTGCTAAGTCTATTTTGACGTGGAAACTGTCAAAGAACCCTAGGTTGCGTGCGGTCATGGAAGTAAGTTTTTCACGGTTTTCACGGTTCTTTTATTCTTTTTTTTTCTTTACAAGTTAGCCCTTGACAGCAATCTCACTTGATGGTAAGTGATGATGCAATCTAAGATGGAAGCGGGCTAACTTATTAGGAGGAGGATGAAAATCCACACCCCTTTCGGTTTCTACACGGCATCGTACCGAAACGCTAAATCGCTTGGTAGTACGTCTTTGCCGGTAGGGTGGTAACTAGCCACGGCCGAAGCCTCCCAACATCTAAACCTGGAGAAATGAAGACAATCTCAATCTGCCCAGCCGGGGATCGAACCCAGGACCTCCGTCTTGTAAATCCACCGCGCATACCACTGCGCCACGGAGCCCGTCAATACCTAGTGATCTACCAACGCACAGCTCAAACCACTGGACGGATCGGGCTGAAATTTATCACGGAGGCATATGTTATAACGTATACATTCGCTAAGAAAGGATATTGAATAATTCTACCCACAAGGGGATAAAATAGGGGATGAAAGTTTGTATGAAACTTCGTCAATTTTGCGGCGATTTGGCTGAAATTTGGAATGAAAATAGAATTTACTCTGGATTACCACATAGGCTACTTTTCATTCCAGAAATATTCACGCGGGATTTTGAAAAACTTAATTCCAAGCGGACGAAGTCGCGGGCGCCCGCTTGTACTGTATTAATAAGAGTAAATGTCAGTTAAAAATAATAATTTACACGTACTGTTGATACTGCCTAAGATCAAAAAGTGCTTTGTTAGCCTGATGCTTAAATACACATTCATTTGGAAATGAAGGCTTTCGTTATCAAATTAAGGACTACGATATACACCTACGAGAAATGAAAATTCAATTATATTCGTGTTTTGCTAGGCGATGAATACAGACGTTTTACGACCATTTTCTGTTAACCGTTTATACTGTAGTCTACTTTGTGTGAGGATGTATCAACGTAACGAGTTTTAGTTTATAAGGCTTTATTTCAGAACTAGAATTGGTTTCTTTTTTGGTTTTATATATTTTCAGAATTGGTTTTTTTCCTCAAAATATCGCATCACATCACACTTCACACTAATATTATAAAGCGAAAGTTTATGTGTATGTTTGTTCCTTCTTTGCGCTGCGGCTAGTAAAACGCTATGGCTGAATTTTGGAATAAAAAAAATTTTACTCTGGCTTAACACATAGGCTTTCATCTCGGTAAAAATCACGGTTCCCGCGGGATTTGTGAAAAACTGAATGCCACCCGGACAAAGTCGAAGACGAAGTGAGGAATATTTCAATAAAGTAATTAGAAACTATGTAATGCCTAGCCCTTGGTTGCAAACATACCCGATGGTAACCTACGGTTGAACGCGCTTACATATCCTCGACTTAATACCCGCGTTATCTTGATTTTATTGTAAAGTGATGTTTTGTTTTTTATTTTGAATAATTTTGTGTCTATTTCTGAAGAATACTTGCGGAGATGTCGAAAATATTTTTCAGCTGACAACATTAATCCCTTTGCAACAGTTAGCTCTGTTCATACTTGGAAATTGCTTCAGTTGTTTTTTAAATCTCGTAATTATGCACAACTCTACAAACTATACTGAAAACTTTGTTGTTGTGTACTAGATTAATTTTAAAGGCAGTTGACTTAACAACCTAGTATACTTAATAATGCTTATGCAAACTAAGTCGCAAATGAATTCGTTGTAAAGGATAAACAGCGGTTAAGACCGCCCAAAACTTAGAAGCCCAGAGGCCACTTAAAACTTACTCGCCTTTGTTAGATATTGTCCTATAAATTCACGGTTGATAAGATTTTAAAGTTTCCCTGGTAGTATGATTTCGTTCATATTCAGAAATATTCGCATTTTTCCATAGAGGAGATGAAATTCGTAGCTTAACACTGCCAGCTACTTCTCAGTTGGATGACGGGATTAGTGATTATGTTTTATACTATCTCTATCACTATTTTGACGGCATCCGTGGCGCAGTGGTATGCGCAGTGGATTTACAAGACGGAGGTCCTGGGTTCGATCCCCGGTTGGGCCGATTGAGGTTTTCCTAATTGGTCTGTGGCTGGTGGGAGGCTTCGGCCGTAGCTAGTTACCACCCTACCGACAAAGACGTACCGCCAAGCGATTTAGCGTTCCGGTACGTTTTCGTACCGGAAACCGAAAGGAGTGTGGATTTTCATCCTCCTCCTAACAAGTTAGTTCCATCTTAGATTGCATTATCACTTACCATCAGTTGAGATTGTAGTCAAGGGCTAACTTTTAAAGAATAAAAAAAAACAAAAAAATAAAACTAACGGTCATGACAATGACAACTTAACATGCTCGCTGAGGTACAAGGTTTAATTCACTACTAAATTCCCAACTCTAAACAATTTTCTTAACTAAGAACATTTTTAAAATCAATCATATATTTTTTTTAATTTATAACGTACTGTATACACTCGTATATGTAATTATGAATGTTTGCAATGTGCTATAAATAAATTTGGCCCAACGTAAACACAATTACACAAAACGTAGGTATTAATTTAATCAAAAATAAATTGTTGAAACAGCTTTCACCGAACAATCTCATTTGTGTCATCTCTATCTTACGTGACATGGGTTGAGTAATTAAATTTGTGCCCGCTTGGCACTTAGTGTCAGTTTTACATTTATACTTACGGGAAATTTGATTTTTCCTTTAGTTAGAAAACTTTGCTAGACTTCTACAGTTCTATTTACCCTAAAATATTTTAGCAAATCACGTTTTTAAGCTGTATTGTGAATATGCTGTAGGCACTTCAATAGGATCGAATAAGAGTCAAATCTTTTGACTTTCGTTACTTATCCCTTAGAACTACTCTTAGTAAGATCGCTTAAGAGTCAAATCTTTTGACTTTTACGCGATCTTTAAGGGTAGTTCTAAGGGTATATTCTGTGTATGTAGGAATAATCCCTACTTGGCTCTTGCGGGCAGTTTTAACTGTACACACTACACATGGACGTTAAAACTGCAAGTGTGTAGCCCGCTTTATTAGTGTCAGGTAAATTATTACTTACATGAAATTTCATTTTTCCTTTAATTACTAAAGTACGCTAGATATCTCTAGTTTGATATAAAAGATTTGTCCAGATAATGCTTTTAAGTTTTGTTCGAGTTGTATATTTGCTATAGATATTTATAGCCTCAATAGCTCAACGGTATGAGCGGTCGGACTCATCACCGAGGTGGTTCGATCCCCACCCCGTAAGTCTATTGTCGTACCCACTTCAAACACAGTAACACAAACACTTATTTCCCGACTAATTGGAGGGGAACGGGGAATATTGGTCAAATATTGGTCATATATCTGCTGTCCTTCAGGGGGTTGCAACGGCGTAAGTGAGAACCTCGTTACAAGTCCTGTCAAAGTGTTATATGAATGTACCGTGACCATCCTAAGTACGGGCGTAATCTTGTGCGTAATTTACACTAATTAAACGTGATTTGAGACGCCGGTTTGGTAATCGGTTAATCCGTAGGCATACTAAACTATATTATACCTATACTTACTAATGATAGTCCCTTATATCTTAACTCGAATCGATATCTAATGGGTCCTCTACATCATCGACTCTGATGGACGAATACAAGTGAACCCGAGCGTTTAGAGCGCAAAATCGCCTATAATTGCCTTTGATCGGTGACGATCAGCCGTAATGGCTGCTGTGTCGCTTTTTCGGACATCAAAGGGAGTTCTTCAGATGACAGTTCAAATGTGTAGGATGCTCGATTACGTGATGGTGGTAATCATATCCCATTGTATGCTGATAGTGTAGAGGAACCATTATTTATAATAGCTAGATTTATTATCCTTAGAATATACATTTGTGTTTCATCGTACAGGTATGGTTGTTTTTAATTTGGGAAATTCGAGAGATACTCGACTTGCACATATTATATGTATAGGGCACGTTGTGAGGCACTTCTGTAATAGAATTCTCTAATATACTTATAATAATCTGCGGCTACAACTGGCACTGATTTTCTAAGAAAATCCCGTCTTAAAATCTTGCTATAGTGACACATTTTATATTACATGTAGACGAAAAATGTTCATGATTTTGAAAAGCTAATTGAACTAAGAGGCGAAATATTTTAGCATTCCATGGATTATCCGTGCGGGTACCGGGTCTATCGTGTGTGGCAGTGAGAAAAACCCCGAGCAGATCCCCGGACTTGTGACCGATGGTGTAGGGTTAAGGACGTTCTTGACAGTTAACTAACACTCCCCATCTCCGTTCGTTTTGTTGTCCCTGCCTAGCTAAAGGTCAGATTCTACTAGAGTAGCTTTGAATACCTTTTCTAATACAGAACTTGCTGCCGTTCTAGTAAGGCCAAGGTCTTTAAGAAAGTTATAGAGAGATTTCGCTGGTAATCTTCGAACCACATAGCCATTTTCAGTTATTTCATTTGTTAGATCATATTTATTCACTTCCATACTATGGTTGTAATGTTAGTCTTCCACTTCACAGTAAGTTCTACAAGTACCTATAACCCACGTTTAGTTTGTTTGGAAAAAGAAAAATGTCTAGTCTAGATCTCGAAATAGCAATATCCTCTGAGATTTTATAATGTTTATCATAGTATAGGTACGTACAAATCTGAGTATTAACCACATGGACTGTTATCGATGGAAAATACTGCATTTCTTTAAAAAACATAATATACGACGAAAGTGATGAATACCTACATGACTTAAAGGACCTGAACAAACATGAATACGTAATATATGCAGTGCATATCATATCCGGTTCTTTACAGGCAAACGCGAAAAGCGACACTGGGTCTCCGCCGTGCAAACTTGGTGCATAAAAATATTACTTTTAAATTTCAAGTTGAAAACTTATAACCAACCGTGTAACCACAGTACGATAAACTTGTTTGAAATTTTTGAGAAGGTTCCTTGAGAGAAATATAGCAAATGTATTTTATAAACCTTCTTATAAGTTTCTACATGAGGAAATTGAGTCTCAAATCTTAATTCATGGTTGTTAAATTATGATTTGTACAATTTTGTCAGTAAATCTGTAGGTATACTTTTTATTTTAATTTTTGCTTTTGTTTACTACTACAAATATTGGCAAGAATTGAGAATTCTTAGCAAATGTATATGTAATTTATAAACCTCCTTGTAAGTTTTTGCATGAGAAAATTGAGTTTTAAATCTTAATTCATGATTGTAAATATGGCCTGTACAGTTTTGTGTTATAATTTATCATTTTTTTTTTAATTTATGCTTTTTACATCTGTAATCTGTAGGTATACTTTTTGTTTTAAATTTACTTTTGTTTACAACTACAAATATTGGCAATAATGGTGAATTAAATAGTTTTAGGACCATAACATTGTAATCAATCAAATTAAGTTATGTAAAATAAATATTTCTTAATTCTTCAGGCAAAAAGTTTCTGCTTAAAGTCTCACCAGTCCCGAATGTATTCTAGAAACTCCTTGTTAACATATGTTCAAACTATATTCCAATTTCTAGTGTAGTTTTAATAGGAGGACAAATTCTACACATGGGCGTGGTATAGTTTACTCTAGTAGAGAATAATCTAGATAATTAGTTCTCAAAGTCCGTGTTTGTACGTAAGCTCTTAGGTAGATGGTGAAACAAATAACTTCGTTGTGAAGGATAAACTACTGGCTGAAGTCGAGACCCCCCGAGGCCATTTAAACTTACATGGTAACGTTAGCATTGTCCTATATAGTTTCAATGGTTTTAATAAGAACTTCAAGACAACTTATGTAGTTACCGACCTACATATGCATAGAGATTTTATACCATTATACGTAATGTTTAATTGACTTCAAAAAAAGGGAGGAGGTTCTCAATTTGACGGGTTTGGTTTTTTTTATAATGTTTGGTTTTTAAACCTCATAACTTCGTCATTTAGATTTTCAGATTGATTCCATTTACTTTTCATGAAAATCGATTCAGTAATATTGTGTTAAAATCAAAATAACTGAAATACGTCTTTGAAGTCGGTTAAATTTTTATGTTAAAAAGATTATTTAACTATTAGCACTAGAAATTAATCTTCCAGCTGATACAGCATGACCTTGTAGTTGTACCTGCAGGTAGGTTTATATATTTATATTGAATTTCCAGGCACGTTGAGTAGGCAGGCTAAATCGTTAGAACAATTGAAGCTGTTCTAGTTTCCAAATGGCGAGCCCTAGATTGTAAGCACATTCCCAAAGCACTATGTGTGCGAACGGTACAAAATCGGATTATATATCGATGCAGTATAGCTTGAATTGTTTTGAACGTTTCAGCAAAAATCGTCTGAACTTTATAGAAAGTAATTTAATTGAAAAAAATAGAACCATAAAGTAAAGAGTCTTGATATATTTATTTAGTCCAGTAACAATAATTTTATTATTACTAGCTGATGGCGCGCGGTTTCACCCACGTGGTTCCCGTTCCTCTAGAAATACAAGGATAACATATAGCTTTTAGTAGCCTTTTTCGATAAATGGGCTATCTAACACTGAAAGAAATTTTCACCAGACCAGTAGTTCCTGAGATTCCTGAGAACAAACTCTTCAGCTTTAATATTAGTATAGATTAGTCACATATATATTTATCTAAGCCTATAATATATTACTATTTAGTCCATTTACAATAACAGAAAGAAATACAGTTAAAATAAACATAAGATTTAAAGAAAAATTGCCCTTTATGTTCATTTATTAACATTTCAATATTTCCTGTCCCAAAAGTCAGAACTGTCTGAGCAAATTTCTAGTGACAGAATTGAAATGCGTTCGTATGAAAATAATTTGAATATCATTTTTGAATTTCAGTCTTCGTTTTAAAATAAAATTTCAGTTTTATATTTTTACCAGCTGACGCCGCGCGGTTTCATCCACGTGGTTCCCGTTCTCGTAGGAATACGGGGATAATATATAGCCTATAGCGTTCCTTGATAAATAGGCTATCTAATACTGAAAGAAATTTTCAAATCGGACCAGTAGTTGCTAAGATTAGCGCGTTCAATCAAACAAACAAACAAACAAACCCTTCAGCTTTATAATATTAGTATAGATTAGCGGCCCGCGACTTCGTCCGCCCTGAGACCTCCCTCGCCGTCTTTAGTAGACTTTAATCTCCGCTTTTAGAATTAATCTATGTATTGGAATATGATAATGGTATACTAGCGGACGCCTGCGACTTCGTCCGCGTGAAATTTAATTTTTCACAAATCCCTCGGGAACCATGGATGTTTCCGAGATAAAAAGTAGCCCATGTGTTAATCCATGTTATAATATATCTCAATATCAAATTTTAGCTAATTCGGTTAAGTAGTCGAGGCGTGAAAGAGTAACAAACATTCATATCATTAAAATCATCAGTTTTCGCAAATCTCGGGAAACCATGGATTTTTTCGGGATAAAAAGTAGCCTATGTGTTAATCCAGAGTAAAATCCATTTCCATTCCAAATTTTAGCCAAATCGCTTCAGTAGAAGCGGCGTTAAAGAGTAACAAACATCCAAACATCCAAACTTCCGTACAAACTTTCGCGTTTATAATATTAGTAGGATCTCTCTCTCCGCGTCGTGTTCCTCATTACTGAGGGTCGTGACCCCTATCACACATTCATAACTTTTTGCCACACGATGTCACGCCATGCGGCTCGGCTTTTCGCGACTTGTAGAGCATCGTGTACTTTTGTATCGAGAGTGGTGCGGATTTGATCTGACCAACGCATGGGGATACGTCCCCGAGGTCTCTTTCCTTCCACTTTGCCAGTGATAACAAGTTTCTCTAGGTTATCTCCTTCTCTCCTGGCAATGTGACCGGATTACTCAAGGATCCTCTGAAGACAGGTGGTGGAAAGTCTTTTCGAGATGTTGAATATTATACATACTTAGTTATACTCGTGTACCTACACATTTATGTATCCCATACTAGAAGGATATGGGATACATAAATGTAGGTACACGAGTATAACTAAGTATGTATAATACGAGAATAAAGTTGCGAAAACATTAGTGCCGACATTCAAACTTCGAGTCCATTTCTTTTAGTTCGGCGAAAACTTAATAACACATACGGGATATAGAAAATATAATGGCCAGGTGGAGACTTGTGTCTGAACTAAAGATAAGTAACAACTACTCGTACTTAACTGTATTTGTAGTATTGAGTTCTTTATAACTAAGTTATGTATATTTCTGTGAAAAAATATTTACAAAACAAGATATTATAAAATATTTGAAGCAACCGAGTTTTTGTTTTCGTAATATACAAGAAAAGTAAAATCGATGAAAAAACTTTATCAGCTAACAATAAGTATTCACTTTACCCCTTCAAATAAGCGAAAAGCTCTGATAGTCTATATCGTAGTCCCCATTAATACCTAGACCTTGCAAAGAGTTCTTAATAATTAAAAACTCTTTGCAAGCTAATTAAGGCTCAGTAGCTTCACAGCTAATTATTAACTGTGGAGCTACTGAGCCTTCGTAACTAACCACGGTCAAAAAATATCACCAACTTAGGTTATCAACATTGAATTACGTAAGCGCCTGAGAGAATAACATTTTGCATAACATAGGAGTTAATGTACATCACTTGCAGGCGCAAAGAAATATCATAACTTGGTGAAAAATAAACGATAAGCCTGTGAATATGTCCTCTGCCTATGATTCGGCGTAGGTTCGAATCCGGTTTTCAGTTGGGTGCATTTTAAGAGATTAAATATCACGTGTATCAAACGATGAAGGAAAATATCATACCTGAGAATTTTCTTAATTCCATACGTGTGAAGTCTGCCAGCCTGGTGGACTAACCTAACTATCCCTAACCCCTCTCATTCGGATAGGAGGCTTGTGATCAACAGTAAGCCAGATATAGGCTCTTAATGATGATGATTGATGATAGTCAATATATATTGTGAAGTTCGTTTAGTTTTCGATGTTATGGTAAAATAACAGGCCTTGCATTGCTTTCAGTTTTAAGGCAGGCGTCCACAAATCTGCATCGGACGCATCGCATCAAACAGACAGTATTCTTTGTATAGAAAGTGATATAAGAGCGTCCACTGATCCGCATCGCACGGATTGCATTTACTACTAGTTCAGTCAATCTGTAATTAAATAAATGCTACCCTCAGGATAATTTCAAGAAAAAGTTTGGCTTTATATAACGTTAGGGGGACATGTAAAGTTGTTAACTGTAGATTGGCGGGGTCCCCCCTCCTGCTGTTTTTGAGAAAATCCAAAAAAAATCTTCTTAGGGTCTTAGGGAAAATTTTATTGAACAAAAAATGTAGAGGACAATGTGAACTACATTTTATGTTATTGGAGCAATATCATACGACTAAAAATACCATGCCCCCTAACGTTATATGAAGTCAAACTTTTTCTTGAAATTATCCTGACCCTATATTAGAGATTGACTGAACTATACCTATCAGATTTACTTTGGTGTTTTCGGCACAAAAATTGCACGTGTCTACGTCAACAAACACTTTCAACGCTCATTACTCCAATGTCGGAGTGAATTCAGATACAGATCGATTTGTACATTATTTCCTTCAAAGACTTTGACTAATTACATTTACTTCTGCCAGTTTTTATTTTCTATCTACACGGTATATTTTACATTCCAGTATATTGTTTTTTTGATTTTTTTTAAATAAAAAAAGAATAACATCAAGGTTAAAGAAAAACATAACATATAATAATTTACCTACAGCTACTGAGCATTCATAAGAAATAATAATAATAATAATAATTTATAAGAAATAACTTGTTACAAGGTGTTTGAACAGTTACCTTTTTCTTTTGAATTTATCTCGGGTTTACACAAGATTTGATAGAGTCGTGATAGCTCAGCGAAAATGACCTCTGCCTCCGATTCCGGAGGGTGTGGGTTCGAATCCGGTGCGGGGCATGCACCTCCAACTTTTCAGTTGTGTGCATTTTAAGAAATTAAATATCACGTGTCTCAAACGGTGAAGGAAAAACATCGTGTGTGAAGCCTGTCAATCCGCATTGGGCCAGCGTGGTGGACTATTGGCCTAACCCCTCTCATTCTGAGAGGAGACTCGAGCTCAGCAGTGAGCCGAATATGAGTTGATAGTGATAGACAAAATCCAGCGAACATAATAGCTGTAATCGTGAGGGATATATGGCGAGAGTAGGTACGTCAAACCGTCTCATTAAACCACCATTGTCTTTGAGTAACGTGTCACAAGAGACTCTAAATTGCATGCGGTAATTATTTGAATATACTCGTATTTGTAATTCCATGATAATATTTGTATGCAACAAAGTAAACATGATCCAATATGAATGTCTGTCTGGTAAAATGTTACTGAACACAATATAATTCCACTTTAAGGATTGAAACCGAATTAGGGATCGATCGGCCGTTGGACTATTGTCGTAGCAACTCCTAATACAGAATTATCGTCTATTTATGAAAACATACGAGTAGTTTTAGTAATTAAAAAAAACCCTAATATTAAAAAACACATTGAAAAAAAACATAATTGTTAAGTGTGTTGTGACTTTAACCATTCATTAAGTAATAGTTGCGGCTATTACTTAATGAATGGTTAAAGTATTACCACTTGGAATAATAATCCAATGCACATTTACCCAGTTTGGTTAAATTGTCTTACTAGTGCATACCCTGATCAACAGCCTTATGCACGCCTCTGCGGACGGTTGAGGGTCTGGATCTGCTTCTTCCTAAGCCATCACAGCCCAAACTCCATAATTGCCTACCAATCTAATAACTATGGTTGGATCATGAGACGCCCAAAAACGTCCTATACGATCCTGATTGATGACATAACGAACGACAATGCTTCCCAGGCAACACAAATAAAAGCTGCATAGCGTCTTCGCTGGCGAAGACGAGGTCCCCGATCACATCATCAGGTCACCCGGACGTGGGCTTTTTAACTAACGATCTCGTGAGCGACCGGACTGATACAGTCAGGCCAAAACACTCTTCCCGGGCGGCCCTCTAAGCCGAAGTCCGAGTCTTAAAAGAGTCGCACTTTGAGAGCCGTTCCGCTCATCTACTCTGCTTTTGCTTTCGGGCTCCATCAGGCGGTGCTTCTACGCTCGCCCAAACTCCCCGATGACGCCGCTGAGGATCCATTTTAGTAGGTACTTACACAATATGAAAAAAAAAACAAATTAACGATGTTGCATATTATAGAAGGCTGGCGGGAACCGAAAGGGGAATGCCCATCCCCGGTCCAGGCCTATCCTAACCACCCTGCAATTTACTTATATCTAAAAAAAATTTGGTAATTGTACTTTATTAATGAAACCATTACTTAATCAAAAAACTTTGCTACAACCTTTTACGACATTTTTTAATCATCTTTAATTTGTCCACAACGGGGACAAGCTAAGATCGTTGACCATGGAGCCTGAGTGAGACTTTAGACGATAGTTTTGAATACTTGTGATTTGTTTGTTTGTTCGTTTTCTTGTTGGTAACAGACAAAAACAATACAAAAAAATACAGCTACAGTGATAAAAAAAATGTATTTTTCTTCAAGAAACATTCTTTTATTAAGCCAATTATTTAACCAGATCCTTATTTAATACGTCATATTATCATCTCCATATACTTTTTTATATACATTTTTATACTGCCGACGTTGTATGGGCCTGTGGGCATTCGCCTTTATATTGTAACGACTTAACGACGCGATGCCTTGCTTAAGTACGACATTTTAATTGTATACTTCATTCGCTTAACAGTGGACCTGACAGACGGTAGTCGCAAGTAGTTGACATCTCTGTTATATGTTATAACATTTTTTGTTTTGTTTTTATTTTTAATACACTAGGTAAGACAAGTTTTATTAGCAATTATAATTTAATCGCAGATGTTCCACTTTTCTTTTTTATTATTTTTTATAAAAATATCTTAATCTTAATCTTTTAAAAATGGCTTATATTCCGGTTCCTCTCTAATTAGTTATAAAAACTGTTAGGAGTGGGTACGACAACAGCGGGCGGGGATCAAATCCTGGACTTCTCGGTGTTGAGACCGTCCCCTGTAACGAGGTTTAATATTAGTTATTAATTTGACATTTTAATTTATGTAACACCTTTAAACTAGCAATTCTCGTATAACTTAAGCTAAATCGCGGAAACGGCTCCAACAATGTTCATGAAATTTGGTATGCTTGGAGTATCGGAGTTAATCTAGCCAGGTTTAATATTTAAAAACGCACCAAAAGTATCAAGGTCACCCAGGTACATAATTTAATTATAATTTACTTCAATTAAAAATATAGAAATTTTGAATCCACATTCCAAATTATGTAGAAAAAAATAATAAATACTTGCTAATTTAGGATCTGAATGTTTCGGAGCTTTGTTTTAAGATTGCATGCCATTCCTTTTACGTCCGCGTGGTTTGTGAACGATCTAACAAGAACTAAAAACATACTTTTTTTTTTGTTTAAGTGAGTCATATATAAAAAGTAAATATGATAAAGACGGCAGCAAAAATCATCGCCAAACCACAAAATGTTCAAACTTCAATAAGCCGGTAAGTAAATACAGTTAATAATTCCACAGAAAATTGAATAAATTTGGGTTTCCTGTTGTATTCTATCTTGTAATTTAAAAATTTTAGATTTTACGTCAATTTCGTAGTTCTAAATTTTCAATGTCTTGTATTTTACAGGATTTGGACCCCGATTGCTAGTATCGTTACAAACAAACTAAATTTCAACAGTAGAAGAGGAACCCACTCAACAATTGACCCACACGATTTATTCCAAGCTAATCCAAAAATTGCACAAACATTTTGGGATCGTGAAGGGTTATTTAAAAGTCTTCATGCTTTCAATCATATAAGGTAAATACGAATATTTATTATTTGTTTAGATTCGTCTTATTTATTATTGTTGTGTCATGAATATCTATTGAAAATTTATCATATTAACAGAAATACGAACATCTTAGCATTCCATTGATTCACCGTGCAGTTGCCGGTCCTGGACTTGTGACATAGGATGTAGGGTTAAGAAAATTTTCAAGGTTTTAAATTCCTCTTTTATCGTAATCTCCTCCTTCAGTCTTGTTCCTCATATATGACGGTCGTGACCACCTCCACCCATGACTTTTCCTGTTCATTAATGGGGTGTTTTTCTTGGGAAAGTAATCGTGGTGGGTTCTCTCGGCCTTCCGGATCAGTCTTTCAGAGGTGATTCAGACCTCTCGGTCACAGATTACCGCTTTATGGACGTTGGGTGGCCATGGTGTTGTCAGCCTGAGATTCGGCGTTGACCCTTTACGGCAGGTATGGTTCTCCTGATCAGCCCTCCTCCATTTACATCCGGGCTTGGGATCGGCAACGGCGGAGTTAATTATTTCCCTCTTATTACTGAGTTTATAATAAAAACGTAATAAGTAGCCTTTTCTCTTTCAAACTTTTTTGTTTTTTTTTTTTTAACTTAAAATATAAAATATTTTGTAGTTTAACTATAACAAACCAATAACCATCTGTACTTCTTTTTACTAATGAGTTGATTAATTTTGCAGAGTGCCGTATTTTAGAGATGCCATATTGGATACAGTCTGCAGTGATAAATTTTCTACTTGTCTCAAAGGAAAAAAAAATCCTCGACGTTGGTTGTGGAGGAGGCTTAGTATCAGAGGTAAGAAAGAGTGAATCCACACGATGCGGTGCGGCGCCGCGCTGGTTACGTTTTGCCGCGTCGCTGTACACACTGTCGTGGGGTGCGGCGCCGCGGTACTGCGCCTTTGCGGCGCCGTAGCAGAGAGTGGCATATAATTGACTAGCTGACGCCGCGCGGTTTCACCTGCGTGGTTCCCGTTCCTGTAGGAGTACGGGGATTAGCCTATAGCCTATAGCCTTCCTCAATAATTGGGCTATCTAACACTGAAAGAATTTTTCAAATCAAACCAGTAGTTTCTGAGATTAGCGCGTTCAATCAAACAAACAAACAAACAAACAAACTCCTCAGCTTTATATATTAGTATAGAGTATAGATATAGATATAGATATGTGTCGCTGCGGGACGCCGCACCGTGTGACTTCTCCCTTAGTCAATCAAAACCCTATATTCTATGGAAATTCGAAATTGGCTACTTAGCAATTTTCGGAAAATAATTATTAAAACTTACCTTGGCTGATTTATACCTTTTATATATATATTTTTCTCTAAATAACATATTTGCATGGAAAAATAAAATATTTTTATCCATTAACTTGAAACTTTCGCGAAAGCCTGTCCCGTGGCATTTGTGAACTGTGACGTCATATTTTATAAACAAGTAAAGTTACTACATACGCTATACTCTTTATGTGTGTTACATATCCCAAATGTTGTTAAACAATGTGATCAGCTGTTTCGGTTTTTGTCCAGCCAAAGATAAACTTGTAATTTAGTATGCAAAAACAAAATATTTACAATTTTCAAAAAATATTTCATAATTATTTTTTTCTTTTATGATATCATATAAGAAATCAACACATTTCATATTTTATCATAACTAATGTCAAGTAGTGAGAGCCGTAACAAGCCCAGTGAATATGACCTCTGCCTTCGATATCGGAGGGTGTGGGTTCGAATCCGGTCTGGGGCATGCACCTCCAACTTTTCAATTGTGTGCATTTTAAGAAATTAAATATTACGTTTCTCAAACGGTGAAGGAAAACATCGTGAGGAAACCTGCATACGAGAGAATTTTCGAGAGGAGAGGAGAGGAGACTCGAGCTCAACAGTGAGCCGAGTATGGGTTGATAACGAATGTCAACTAGCCAATTATAAACGGATGTGTCATTGGCCTTCGTGAGGATTTATAGAAATTCCTTATTACAGTAGAAGAATTCGCGAAAGAACGTAAGCCAAATTAGAGAGAACGGCTGACAACAAAGCGACAAGTATTTTTACACGAACCATTTCACTTTTGTTCTTTTACCGTGGCAGTAGAGATAAGACTTGAGGGAACAAATTATAAATCGATTTAAAAAATAACTATTATGTATTTCAAACAATATGTGATTAACTAAGTCGTTAATAACTAAAACCTGTCACACCTATTCGTCGTAATGATCAAAACCGTTCACCATTAAAATCAAATTTATTCAAAATTAGAATGTAACCTACAATTAAATAATTATTGTAATATTATTATAAAAATTGTTGTCAAAAATAGTAAAAATACCAGATTAATTTTGAAATAATTATTTATTTTCTAAACTAAAATTCTCAATAATTTAATTTTGATTAATAAAAATAATAATTTTATTGGTTTTATCTACAAATCTATAAAACTTATCTATACAGTAAAAGCTCATTATTCGCTGGGGATACATTCTCTAAATGTGTCGAATACAGAAACCGTAAATATGAAATGGTATTTTATATGGATTGTATGGGAAACGTTCTTGGGTGACATAATAAAAATTTTAATAAAAAAAATACAACCGACTTCAAAACCTAAAAACGTACCCACTAAACTAAAAAGCGAAAAATAACATCATAATATGTTCTACCTGCTGATCAGTATGAAGGCGTTGCTAAGCCGGTGATGTATTAATTCAAGCCATGTGAGAATATATTATAGATTTAGATTTTGCAGACAGTGTTGCTTCATGAGTTCCTGTCAAAAATGGCTTAAATTAAGACAACACCGGCTAAGCACCGCCTTCATACTGATCAGCAGGTAGAACATATTATGATGTTATTTTTCGCTTTTTAGTTTAGTGGGTACGTTTTTAGGTTTTGAAGTCGGTTGTATTTTTTTTATTAAAATTTTTATTATTTTTCCATTTTTAGTGTAAATGTAATTTTATCTCAAACGAATACATCAGACCCCTAAAGTCAGTCACAACCCATCTTGGTACGAAAATTCTCAGCAATACAAGTGAAACGAGCCCAAACACAAGGTAGCTACCGTAAACCGTTAAGGGGTTCCCTTAATTGACCTTGGTCTTCATCATCAGACCCCTAATAACAGACACAACTCATCTAGGTAGAAAGTTCTCAGCAATACGAATTAATCAAGGCCAAACACAAGGTAGTTACTGTAAACTGTTAAGGAGTTCCCTTAAATTGTCCTTGGTCTTCATCACCAAACCCCTAAATGACAGTCACAACCTATCTATGTGGAAAGTTCCCATTAATACAAATTAATCAAGCCCAAACACAAGGTAACTGCTGTAAATCGCCGAGGAGTTCCCTCGTCTGTTTTATGGCTCCATCATCAGATCGATTTCAAACCTTCATGAAATTGTAGTGCTTAAAAGTACTAAATGGAAAAGTTGACGAACACACTAGATACCCATATAATTTTCGAAAGTTCCCCTCAATTTCTCCAGGATTCCATCATCAGATCTTGACATGATGGCAATGGGACCAAATGGGGACTATACCGTTTCAAACAAAAAAAGAATTTTTGAAATCGGTTCAGGCGTCTTTGAGTAATCGGTGTACATACATAAAAAAAAAAAAAAAAATACCGACCGAATTGAGAACCTCCTCCTTTTTGAAGTCGGTTAAAAATAAAAAAACAATTATCTTCAGTCTTAGACAATGGTTTGAAGAATTTTGAATTTTTTTCTTGCTTGACATTTTGTTATCGCCGTTTAGTGTTGGAAATAGTAGGTGTAATTATTTATGGTTTACTTGGGATAGGCGGGGAGAGTGACTTTAGTGGAAAAGGGGAGTGTTTGATATCAGTCAAAGGATCCTTTAACCCTACACACATCGTTCACAAGTACGTGTCTCCACTCAAGGTCATTCTCTGCCATTCTAGGCTCTTTTTTGGTTACAGTTTGATTTGTTAATTAAGTTGTCCTGACAAGTGTTGTGAATCATAACCTTTGTTCGACATTAGTTTTCTTATATTTGTAATCACTTTTGAGTCCTATATATTTTTTTAAAAGCTTCTATTCAGAGTGATTTTAAGCAGTGGCATTCTTAAACCATCCATTTGTAATTTCTTCAATAGGTATTTGCAAGTTAAAGTTTAAATTTACAGATTTTACGTCAGTTTCGTCAGCCAGATCTGCGAATAACGAAATATTTAGCCGCGAATATAGGAATTGGGATGCAATTTTTTAATCCGGGAATAGTGAAAACGTGAATAAAGGATGCGTGAATAAGGAGCTTTTACTGTAATATAATCATGAAAAATTTGATTAAAAACTTTCATAAGTTACTTTCATAAGCAATTTTCCAGGGTCTAGCTAGTTACGGTGCCGAAGTTACTGGAGTAGACACATGTAAGGTTTTGCTTGATCTAGCCGAGGACCATAGCTCCAAAACCACACGCTTGGCTAATAACAAGCCTACTTATATTTTATCTACGGTAGAGGTAAATATGTCCTATGTATAATGAAACAATACGAACATCAGAAAATTGTGTGTCCTTTTATTAATTAACTGTCTGACGCCGCGCGGTTTCACCCGCGTGTTTTCTGTAGGAATACGGGGATAATATAGCCTATAGCCTTCCTCGATAAATGGGCTATCTAACAATGAAAGAATTTTTCAAATCGGACCAGTAGTGCCTGAGATTAGCGCGTTCAAACAAACAAACAAACTCTTTAGCTTTATAATATCAGTATAAATTTTAATCAATAATTGGTTTCTTCCCTTTTACCTAAACTATGAACTTTGGCAAATAACGTCATTCGGTGGTAGATCTCAAATACAAGAAGAAATCTCAAAACTATATATACATATTTGTATTTATATCTTGAAATCTTGAAAAACAGGGGTCTTTATTTACATAGGGGGTTGTAATTGAGTTACACATTGAATATATTTTTATTAATAAACGGAATCCTCGGTGGGCAGGTCCGATTCGCACTTGTGCGATTTTTTTTTAAATGGCTTATATATTTTAGGAGCACAGCAATAAATACCCCGGCACCTACGATGCTATAATCGCTTCTGAAGTTATTGAGCATGTTACTGAAAAGGATCTGTTCGTGGAATCCTGTGTACGCGCCACAAAACCGGGTGGAAAACTATTTTTTACTACACCCAACAGAACGCGTTTTGCACAATTTTATATTATATACACATTTGAAAATATTTTACGATGTTATCCGAAGAATGCCCATCAATATGAAAAGTTTATGAGACCAAACGAGCTACAATATATGCTAGAAATGAGTGAGTATTTAGTATTAAATATTTTAACGGACGTTAAAAAAGCGTTCAAACACATCAAATGCATTCCCAAGTATATGTTCACACGACAGCATTTTTAAAACACGACGCTTTTTTATCGATCAGTGTAGCATTTTTAATTTTGGGCGTTGGAAATAGACCTTCATTTAACTTCATACTATATTTGAACGCTTTTTTATCGTTTGTTAAAAACTTTTGTTTATAAAAGTTTTATAACTTTAGCGTCTGTGCTATCACAGACATATAACCATAACCGTGTTTGCAATAGTTAAAGAATACAAAATATATTTAACATTTACAATATTTAAGTTAAGATTGGTATTAAGAATATAATAACAAAATATATTTTTTTGGATTTTGAATAGCGATTTATATATCCATTATTCTAATTGTAGGTTTTTTTATATGACCGTACCATTACCATTTTGAAATCCTCTTTATGAGCCCTTGAATTTGATAGCCATATCGCAATATTCGAAAAAAAAAAATTTTTTTACCGCGAGTCTATAGCGTCTGAGAACACTTAGGTTATTTTAAAACCAATCTAACAATATCTTAATTACGTAAATCCGTTCAGCGGTTTGGAAGATCTGAGTTAATAAAGAATATTACATACATACAAACATACATTCTTAAAAGATACGCTCGAAAAACATAACCCTTCTTGCAGTTGGGTAGAAATACAGGATTTAATGAATATTTTATTATAGGACTCAAAAGGTGATTGCAAATATAAGAAAACTATTGTCGAACAAAGGTTATGATTCACAACACTTGTCAGGACAACTTAATTAACAAATCAAACTGTAACCAAAATAATGCCTCTAGAATGGCAGAGAATGACCTTGAGTGGAGTCACGTACTTGTGAACGATGTATGTAGGGTTAAAGGATCCTTTGACAGTCGACTAACACTCCCCTTTTCCACTCAAGTCACTCTCTCCACCTATCCCAAGTAACCCATAAAAAATTACACAACAAGAGATGTGAACGCCTCGAACGCCACGAGCACACTGAAGCCAACACGAGATCGAGCGACGTCATATCCGTCACAGACTACTATTTCCAACACTAAACGGCGATAACATTCGGCCATCCTGGTGGCGCATCCGTCCCTGGATCGCGTCCGTGTCTGGTGCAGTTGCGTTTACACTAACAACTTGAGCGTGTACAAACCACTATTGAAGGTCGTGTATGACTCATTTTTAATCGAATGAGTGTGTATGGTCCTTGTGTATCTAGGGTTATGTATAGTTCAAGTCGCCATTGTATGTAAGGTCGTGTATGGCTCATTTTTATCGAAAAATGGCAGTAGGGTTACTTAATTCGGTAACCAAATTTCACAAATTTCAAACTGTTATAAGTTGAATTATTAACACAAAATCTACAAGGCAATATTTCACGTCTTGTCATAATATTAAAACGCGAAATTCTGTCGAGAACACCGTGAAACATAATTTCTAAATAATTTCTGTCTATACCGTCAATACTAAATTTATCCCGTCAATACTTAAAACTTCAATTCACGATTCACACACTACTAACTTTCGAATTTAACAATACCGTAATGTAAAAATTGGTGTACTAATTACTCAATTATTTTGTTACCCTCTTTTATGAAAAATGTTCTCTCATACTAGATTTAACAAAGAAATGTAAAACGATTTGATTTAAGGTAATTTAAAACTTCGTCGTTATCTTTGTTTACTTTGTGGGCACAAGTTCTTTATCCCACTTCTGATATTATAGGACTCAAAAGGTGATTGCAAATATAAGAAAACTATTGTCGAACAAAGGTTATGATTCACAACACTTGTCAGGACAACTTAATTAACAAATCAAACTGTAACCAAAATAATGCCTCTAGAATGGCAGAGAATGACCTTGAGTGGAGTCACGTACTTGTGAACGATGTATGTAGGGTTAAAGGATCCTTTGACAGTCGACTAACACTCCCCTTTTCCACTCAAGTCACTCTCTCCACCTATCCCAAGTAACCCATAAAGAATTACACAACAAGAGATGTGAACGCCTCGAACGCCACGAGCACACTGAAGCCAACACGAGATCGAGCGACGTCATATCCGTCACAGACTACTATTTCCAACACTAAACGGCGATAACAATTTATCTTCTCTGCTATTTCAGATGACTGCTGTGTGAATTCAATAAAAGGTTACTTCTACTACCCGTGGAATAACACGTGGGAATGGACGAATAGTAAAATGTTTAGCTTTGCTATCGAGGCTGTTAAATCAAAGTGAATATGGATCCTATCGTCTTTATTATCTTCATTACGCTATCAACCGTCAGGAGCTGTATTCTATTACTGTGTTTTTAATAAATAATTTTCAGTATTGTCTATATAATTTGGCACCCATTTAGATTTGATAGATAGATTTGATACCATTTCTTTTGTCGGCGAAGTCGATAACGACACACATTTTTAATATTAAAATTTACAGACAGAACAGACTATATCCTTAATTAAAATTGGTGGTATTAAACCCCTCTGCCTTAGAGAGCACTTTAAGCCGTCGGTAATAAAATGGTATAGTGGCCTAAGCCCACCAACCCGCATTGGTTCAACGTGGTGGGTCTAACCTCCATATCTCCTCTCCTGTAAGCTGAGACCTGACCTTAGTCGGCCTTTAAAATAATTGTCGCACGGCTTTTCTGCAACTGCGACTGCAACCTTAATTATGATTTACATAAATAAAACTGAAGATTATGTTCAAAAATATATGAACGAATTCCTTATCGCGCGTTGCGAAAAGGGCTGGACGGGAATAATTAAGTCCAAAAAGTTGTAACGACACTTTTTACCCGACTGCGTAAGAAGAAGGGTAATGTTTTTGGCCGTGACTTGGAAACGGCTGGTGTCCTCAAAAGGCCCCCCTACACCAAAAGGCCCCCTGACCCCAAAAAGCCCCCGATCCCAAAAGACCTTTCCGACACCAAAAGGCCCCCCGACCCCAAAAGGCTGATTAGAGCTTAGCCGGATTTTCGGCATTCTCCTGTGTATTGCAACAACTTAAAGACGCGACTCCTCGCTCTATAAGTACGAAATTTTAATTTTATATTTCATTTGCATAAAAACAGTGGACCAGTCAAGTAGTCGCAAATATTTAACATCTCTGTTATATGTTATAACATTTTTTTTCTACACTAGGTAAGACAAGTTTTTTATGCAACTATATTTTAATCGCCGAGTTCCAATTTAATTTTTTTATTATTTTTTTGTAAGAATATCTTAATATTAATATTTTAAATATGTCTAATATTAGGGTTCATTTACAACATATTTACTTGTTTTTTTAGTTAAATATGATAAAGACGGCAGCGAAAATCTTCGCCAAACCACAAAGTGTTCAAAATTCAATACACCGGTAAGTACCTACAACAGTACCTACATACATTCATGATTTTCATTTTGCCCCTTGTCTGTTATCAATTTCCACAGAACGTTGATAAATTTAAGTTCCCTGTTTTATTGTGTATTTCATGTTAATTTAATAATACTTCTTGAATTTCAATGTTTTTTGTTTTACAGGGATTGGACCCCGATTGCTAGTAGCGTTACAAAAAAACTAAATTTCAACAATAGAAGATGCTCACACTCAACAATTGACCCACACGATATATTCCAAGCTAATCCAAAAATTGCACATTCATATTGGGATCGTGATGGGTTCTTTAAAAGTCTACATGCTTTCAATCATATTAGGTAAATCCGATCATATATTTATATATTTTCTTAACATTTGTCTTATTTATCATTGCGTTACGAATATATTTTGAAAATTTCATCATTACAACCCATATTCGGCTCACGTTGTTGCTGATTTGATCACGAGTCTCCTCTCAGAATGAGAGGGGTTAGGCCTTTGTCCACCACGCTGGTCTAACGCGATTTGACAGACTTCACACACGTAGAAAATTAAGAAAGTTCTCAGGTATGCAGGTTTCCTCACAATGTTTTCCCTTCACCGATAGTTGGAGGAGCATGCCCCGGACCGGATTCGAACCTTCACCCTCCGAATCGAAGGCAGAGGTCATATGCATTGAGCTCTTAAAAAAATTCAATTTAAATTTCTCTTTTTATCGTAACGAAGGAAGTAACTAGACTTTTCTCTTAAACTTCAAAAACTTGGTTTTTTTTTATAAAAAAAATATTTTGTACTTTAACTATACCATCTGTCCTTTCTTTATTAATGAGTTGATTAATTTTGCAGAGTGCCGTATTTTAGAGATGCGATATTGGATACAGTTCGTAGTGATAAATTTTCTACTTGTCTCAAGGGAAAGAAAATACTTGACGTTGGTTGTGGAGGGGGCTTAGTATCAGAGGTAAGACAATCAAAACACTATATTAAGGTAATTCAAAATTGGCTTGTCAGTTTTCGGAAAGATATTGTAAAAGGAGATAGTCCAATTCAGGTCCATTCTTGTACATGGTGTACAAGAGTATCATTAAAATTAATAAAATACAAAGTTTTTATTAAAATCTAAATAAGTGAATAAACCTAACTAAATGAAAAGAAATAAATGAAATTAAAACCCAAGTTTTTGAATTTTATCAAGATGGCGCCCTTAATGCAACTACGACATGACAATTGACACAAACGTATGCTGGAAACTAATAAGCAAAAGAAAATATTACAATATTTTTATTCTACTGATCACTTTGAAGGCGGCGCCAATGGTACAATTAATTGGTAGACAACCAATTGTCATTGTTCAAGTAGCCATTACAAACTGTGTCATTGGGCTTCGTGAGGATTTCAGAAAAAATCTTATTACTTTAGAAGAATGCCTAGTACCTCTTACTCGTATGATATTACGCTACACGCGAAAGGCGTCGGCCAAATTAGAGAGAACGCTTGACAACAAAGCGACAAGTATCTTTATATTATAATCTATTTTAAGTCACTTTTGTCTATTTAATAATCATCTATAGGCAGTAGAGACAAGACTCAATGGCACAGATTATTAATCGATTAACATAATTATTATGAATTTCAAACAATATGTGATTAATTAACTAAGCCGTTAATAACTAAAACCTGACACAACTTTTCGTCGTAATGATTAAAACCATTGCAGTAAATGTTTTTAGTTATTATGTCTAGTAATTTATTATAATTCTCAAATAGTGAAGGATCGTGAGGAAACCTGCATACCAGAGAATTTTCTTAATTGTCTGCGTGCCAATCCGCATTGGGCCAGCGTGGTGGACTATTGGCCTAACTCCTCTCATACTGATAGGAGACTAGAGCTCAGCAGTGAGCCGAATATGGGTTGATAATGATGATGATTGATAAAAATAATTGTCAAAAATGGAAAAAATATCATATTAGTTTTGTCCTGCGATTATTTATTTTATAAACTAAAATTCTCAAAAATATTCATTTAATTGGTAATGATGAATGTCTATACAAATCGAACGTATACACCTATTGATACCTAAATAAATATTATATTATAATAATGACGAAAGAAAATTTATCTTTTTATCAATTGAAAAATGACTTAAATATAAAATAGTTTAAAAAATTAAAAAAACACGCCTTTTTCGTATTTCTGACAGCAAACCCCTTCATTTGATATCTATATGGACAGGAACGCCGCCATATTGGATTTTTAATGACATTCAGTCAGAGCGTGTGCAAAATTTCATCCTAATCAAAGACGGGATGTGGGTCAAATTAAGATTCCACGATTTTCGAAGTGAAGCTAATATAAGCGTGTTAAAAACAATTAACAACTTTCCTTAATTAATAAGCAAAACATCCTTTTTCCAGGGATTGGCTATGTTCGGTGCCGAAGTTACTGGAGTAGACACGTGCAAAGCGTTGCTTAGTCTGGCCGATGACCATAGCTCCAAAACCACACGCTTGGCTGACAACAAGCCTACTTATATTTTATCTACGGTAGAGGTAAATATGTCCTATGTATAATGGAAAAGTACCAACTTTAAAAAATGTGCTCTTTTATTAATTAATTTTAATTAGTAGATTAATTTTTAATTTTAATAATTGGTTTTATTTTTATAATAATTTAGTTATAGATCACAAATACATGAAAAAAATCTTAAAGTTATTAAATCTTAAAACAGGAAGTCTATATTTTTGTAGAGGAATTGAAATGACTAGTTTAAATAGGAAACCATATGATAGGGTTAGTACTCTGTGCACATTGAAAACTATATTTTAATTATGATACGGAACCCTCGGTTGACGACTCGCATTTGTCCGATTTTTTTACTAAAATGGCTAATATATTTTAGGAGCACAGCAGTAAATACCCCGAAACCTACGATGCCATCATCGCTTCGGAGGTTATTGAGCATGTTACTGAAAAGGATCTGTTCGTGGAATCATGTGTACGCGCCACAAAACCGGGCGGAAAACTATTCTTTACAACGCCCAACAAGACGCGTTTTGCACAATTTTATATTATATACACATTTGAAAATATTTTACGGTGTTATCCGAAAAATGCCCATCAATTTGAAAAGTTTATGAGACCAATCGAGCTACAATATATGCTAGAAATGAGTGAGTATTTAGTATTAAGTATTTTAAGAGTGAACATCTTTGAAACTGAAGTAGGTAAATTTTAGTAAAGAACCTTTCAAATACAGCGATTTAGCAAGAAAATTGTCTTGCTAAATGCACGTGTATGTAGTCAAACAGGTACCTACTATCAAAACAAATTAACTTAAGTAGAAGTAACTTTTATAATTTAAAAGTTTTATAACCTAAGCGTCTGTGATAGCAAACCATGTTTGAAATAGTTAAAGAATACTACAAACATTTGCAATATTTAACATAAAATTGGTATTAAGACAAAAATATTTATCAAAATTTAAGTCGGCCTTTATTGTTCCGATAGTCGTTTCTGTGCCCATAGAACGAAAGCTTTAGTTTGACTGTTGAATCAAGGATCCTTGAAGTGATGTGTAGTCTTTTAAAAATAGATACACACATTATAATTTACATTATTATTGTCACTAATTGAATGTATGTATGAACGATTATTTTTGTAAAAATACAGGATTTAATGGATATTTCTCTTTTCTACTATTTCAGATGACTGCTGTGTGGAATCAATAAAAGGTTACTTCTATTACCCGTGGAATAACACATGGGAATGGACGGATAGTAAAATGTTTAGCTTTGCTATCGAGGCTGTTAAATCAAAGTGAATATGGAAAAAACTATGGTCTTTATTATCTTCATTACGCTATCAATCGTCCGGAGCTTTATTCTATAACTGAGTGTTAAATAAATAATTTTCAGTATTGTCTTTATAATTTGGCACCCATTTAGATACCATTTCTTTTTTCGGCGAAGTCGATAATGACACACATTAAATTTTAATCCTTCCAGACAGAGCAGACAGTTGTCAGTTTCCTTAAATTAAGAAAATTGGTGGTACACACCCCTGTGCATTGGAGAGCATTTCAGTAATAAAATTTGATAGTGGCCGTTCATTAAAATCACCCTAAGCCCGCCAACCCGTATCGGAGCAATGTGGTGGGTCTAAGCTCCATATCTCTTCTCATATAAGGAGGAGGTCTTAGTTGGCCGTTAAAATAGCCTGATAATAATAATTGTGATATATTATTAAGATTACACAACAGTTTCAGAGCAGCCATGAACAATAAATAGCATGTTCGACATAATTATTCATGCAGGGGAAAATAAATCGATTTAGAAGATTCATGTACCTTGATTTCCCAAGTGATCGTAGCGCAACAGCCTTTGTACAGTGCCTACTGAGCGAAAACGAGCGAATTTTAGATGAAAATTCAAAGCTCTATAATGATAATCATTGACCAGGTGGCCTATTTCCTATTATGGTTTTCATTAACAATCCATCAAAATAAAAAACAAATCAATTGACAAAATGTCATCCACATACTATGATACAAATTCCAAATGTCATCCGGTACTTACGATGTATATCATTTATTATGTAGATGACACTTTGTTGTCCACTTTAATCAGTTGATAATAAATACCAAAATAGTGAATTAGGCCACTGGTCAATGATTAATATCCACTTTAAATGTCTACAATAGAACTTTATTTTATACGAGTAGCTAATGTCATTATAAATTGTATATTATACAGCTGCTTACAACTTCCTTAATTCAAGTTTTATCTAATAAAAAAAAAAAAAAAAAACATACATACAGCTGAACGTAGAACCTCCTCCTTTTTGGAAGTCGGTTAAAAATTGACGTACTAGACAAGATAGGCTACGTAAATAATGTTCTTATTTACGTAGCCTACAATACTTCTGCCATATTGATCGAGAGAGAGTTGAAACTCTAATAAAAATCTGCAAATATGTTTAGTAGTCTAGGAGACATAGGTGTGCATATCTACATGAAAACGCTAAAGTAAAAACTTTATTTCAGGACTTTACATAGTTGTCTATAAATATAAATCGTCTGTAAACGTATTTTTGACGTCCTCCGTGGCGCAGTGGTATGCGCGGTTGATTTACAAGACGGAGGTCCGGGGTTCGATCCTCGGCTGGGCAGACTGAGATTTTCTTAATTTGTCCAGGTCTGGCTGGTGGGAGCGATTTAGCGTTCCGGTACGATGCCGTGTAGAAACCGAAAGGGGTGTGGATTTTCATCCTCCTCCTAACAAGTTAGCCCAGTTCATCTTAGACTGCATCATCACTTACCATCAGGTGAGTTTTTACTCAAGGGCTAACTTGTAAAGAATAAAAAAAAACACTTGTAGATCTTGATGATATTCAGATGTGGTTATTTTAGAACCCCGATTAGTGCGCCCATAAATCTTTGTTTTAAATTGGCAATCTGGCCAAATTTAGTCAATAAACAAAAATGCTTTTATCATACCTACTAGTAAAAATCAGAGTTTAATCATTGATTTAAAATCTTCGAAGATACTACATTTTCTACAGGAACTGTAGGCGGACTTTAAATTCACGGCGTTTAATTTCCCAAGCGAAAGTGCAACAGGCAGCGTATTCAGTGAATTCGTGTCGACATCTCGACTATTTAGAGAAATTCAATGCTCTACAACCTTGGGTTTAAATAACGTTAATTTTTTAAGTCACCAAGAAACTGTACATTAATGTCAAGGGTAAAAATGAACTTTAACATTTAACTGTGTAACTTCTCAAGTTGTTTTAAAAGGCAGATAATTTAGATTGAAAGGTGGTTTTAAATGTTATATTTTAGATACATTTTCTATAGTGTTTACAGTTACAACTTATTGGTAATAAGTATTGCGCCCTGTATGGTAATTATAAGTAATTTCAGATGAGTTTCCAAAAAAACCAACTAGATATAAAATAGTAATGTCAAGAAGCTAACCTTTCTCCCTATCTATATAAACCTACCTAATTATAAAACAGTTGTATTGTACCTTCATTGAAAGCAATCTTCCTGCATTCTATACCAACCAAAGATAGACAATTAACCAAAGTTACATTAGATTCGAAAGACAGGCATAGCAACTCGTGCGAAGCGATTTGCTTCTTCGTTTCATAGACGTATGGCCAGGTTATGGAACTCTCTCCTAAAGTCAGTGTTTCCTAATTCTTGCAACCTGAGTATCTTTAAGAAGAGAATGACTAGCCATCTTTTAGGCAAGAAGAAGGCAAGCAAGGTGAGATCGTGGTCAAGCGCGAGCTTATTCCATAAAAAAGAAAAAAAATACTATACCTAACAACTGAGTGGGTAAATAATTTCCCCTTTGATACTAATTCTGCAGCTAATTGTTATTAGTGCGCCCTTTTCAGACTCGTGATTTTATTATGCTGCCTTTGAATTCACTGTAAGTTATTTTCCTTTGAATTTAATCATACTCAGTTCCTCTTTGTGAAATGGAATCGCGATGGAGTGAAGCGCATTTTTTTAAAAACAAAGTTACACTTTCTCAGTAGTTTTTAAAATAAGTTGTATTGAAATATTTTTATTCAGCGCAGTTGTAAAGTTGGAATGGTATAAATATTGCAGACTAACGGACTCCTGCGATGCTATTCGCTAGAAATTCTGTTTTTCCTAATTTTGTGGGAACCATGGATTTGCCCGGGATCAAAATTAACTACTCGTATGTTCTTCAAGGTCCCAAAATTATCAAAATCGATTTAGCGGTTTAGCCATGAAAAGTTAGACAGACTTATTTCACGCTTATAGGTAATTTTAGTAATTAATTAATTATGGATGGAGCTATTTAATATTAATAATTATACCACAAATAACAATTACCTATCTTTATAGTTTAGCTGGTTGTTGTTCAGCTAAAGATCATATTCGAGTCAGACTCCTGGATCGGGCTAAAATGTTTTTGTTTCTAGAAACTTCTTGGTAATAAGTCAAAACTGGTTTGTAATGTAACCTTTTCGTACTTCAGTAAGTGATTCGCTCTCTGAAGTATTTTTTTATGCATATCTATGGGCTAGCGCTTGAATACAATTAAATCTGATGGTAAGCATTAAAATGCGGCTTAAGTTGGAGCGCTATTACCTAGAAGATGCCTCTACTACTCTACTCACTCTTGTTTTGAAGGTGTTTAAATTATCAGTGTCAGGTGTGCACAAAAGCCGGAAGGGCATTCCAAATTTTTGTTATACGAATGAGAACTGTGGATGCAAATCGTTTCGTACGAGTTGTCTGGACATCCTCAATGTATGGATGCCACCGTTCGCGACGTCTTGCAGATGTTTTGTGGTAGAAAGGAGAAGCAGGAACTAGATGGTGAAGAAGGTACGAGGACAGTACTATATTTTATGCTTGTATAAAAAACAGATGGTCTATCAGCCTACCAAATTAATTATATAAAGACTTACAAACAAATAAATTGTAAGAATGTAAAGATTAACGGAACATTAAATTATTACGTAACAATAATTTCATTTACGAAACACCGTTTAAGCCATTTGTAGCTTTTGAGAATTTTTACGTTGTTCCAGGGCTTCGACTAGTCCCGGGCATGCATTTTACATTTTGAACGGTAGAATTGCCACCAATAACTTCACTTACGGCGTCTCGCCTATTGGGATACTAATATGCAATGGCATTTCAGCATTTTCAGAGAAGAGAGGCAATTGGAATGTATGGATCTCGAATATTAAAATGTGTAAACTGTATGTATATTTAGTTATTTTTAACCGGCTTCAAAAAGGAGGTTCTCAATTTGACGCGTATGTTTTTTTTAACGTTTCTTACCCCATAACTACGTAATTTCTTAACCATATTTGAGAATAATTTTTTTGTTTGAAAGAATCTACTTTCAAGATTGGTCCATTTAATTTTGTGTTAAAATGAAAATAACGAAATTGCCCGTACCTACTGTGGTTACTTATGCTAGGACACACTAAAACACAAAAATAAAATCTTTTACTAAAAATATTTAATCGGCTAAAAAATTACACAAATGTGATTTTGAAGTCGGTTTAATTTTTTTGTTTAAAATATTTCATTTGAAAAAAAATTATATTATTAGACTTAGGTAATGTGCTTAACTAGTAGGTTATTATCATCATCACCAGTTTATTTTATTTTAGCCATCATCAGTTTGTTTTAGCCTACTTCACTAAATATCAGAGTTATAGGCTATATTTTATCCCCCTAAATCCCCCAGAAACGGAAACTGCGCGGTTTAAGCCGCGGGGCGTCTACTATTCTTCAATAATGTTTTCGGCGCTGGTGAAACTCCCCCACCGCACTGTATATTTTTTATAATTTATCTTATGTAGTGTGTAGTATAAAAATAAAGTTTAAAAACTATAACCCGACTACGTAAAAAGGGGTCTAAAAAAACGATATAAGAAAATATTTCAGATTGAACTAGAGAAATGCATAGGAACAAAAAAAAAAAAAAATACCGACCGAATTGAGAACCTCCTCCTTTTTGAAGTCGGTTAAAAATGGTCATGGTAGAGCCAAAATCGTTACCCTTGCCTTTGGCTTCGCCGTAGTCGGGTAAAATGTAACATTTTTGAAGAGCTTACAAATAGACTATACTTCGTGGGTGCTCAACTTTCAAAAAGCCTCAAGTAACTGCGGTAGTTGCACTCCAAGTAACAAGCCCCTTGTATAATCCTTTACAAGTTAGCTATTACACGAAAGTACTTCCGCAACAAAGGAATGCTTACATGTAAATTAAGCAAGCATTGTTGTAGACTTGAGTGCAAGTTGCATAACAAAGGATGTTGTGAGTTTGCAATTCATTGGTAGGTAACTGTCACAACTTATAATTACGTTGTTTGAATCTCGGCATCAAGCTTTAGATTTCTTTTATATAAACTATTAATATAAGAAAAAAATATATTATATCACCTTTTGAAAGCTACATTTTTATCAAGTAACATAGCTTATATTGTATACGTATTCCCACGGAACGGAAACTGCATGGTGAACTCATTGCTCGATTGACTGTAAAAGTTCTTTCATCATTAGTTTGCTACATACGAAGTTAAGATTTGATTGTTAGTTACGGTTTAATTCAATAACCCGAGGTCGGCTGAGTTTGAAAATTCTTACACCATTTAGGTACCTACATCCAGGGCCGGCCTCCTCAATAAATACTCAACCGTAGACGGAACTGCGCCTAATTTTCAATTGATCACCCCAGAGTATGGTTGCGATCTTCGCGTTCCATTATTACTTTACACTCATATTTTGGTATCTACATATTAAGAACAAACAGGAGAGGTGCCATAATGGAATCTCGCTCCAGTTTAAAATATACTTCGGGCCGGCGCTGCCTACATCTTTATGAAGTAACATAGACTAAGAATATTGGCCTAAAATTATGTAACTATTAGAAAACTACATTTTTATCACGTAACATAGGCTTTATTTTGTTCTCGTATTCCCTTAGAACGGAAATTACGAGGTGAAACTCAAAAACTGCTCGATTGATTGTAAAAATTCTTTTACTATTAGAAATAATACAAACTACATTTTCATCACGTAACATGGGCTTTATTTTGTTCTCGTATTCACTTAGAACGGAAATTACGAGGTGAAACTCAAAAACTGCTCGATTGATTGTAAAAATTCTTTTACTATTAGAAATAATACAAACTACATTTTCATCACGTAACATGGGCTTTATTTTGTTCTCGTATTCCCTTAGAACGGAAATTACGAGGTGAAACTCAAAAACTGCTCGATTGATTGTAAAAATTCTTTTACTATTAGAAATAATACAAACTACATTTTCATCACGTAACATGGGCTTTATTTTGTTCTCGTATTCCCATAGAACGGAAGCTACGAGGTGAAACTCAAAAACTGCTCGACTGATTGTAAAAATTCTTTCACTATTAGAAATAATACAAACTACATTTTTATCACGTAACATAGGCTTTATTTTGTTCTTGTATTCCCTTAGAACGAAAATTACGAGGTGAATCTCAAAACTGCTCGATTTATTGTATAATTTTTTTTACTATTAGAAACAATAGAAAGCTACATTTTCATCACGCAACATTGGTTTTTTTATCCTCGTATTTCCACGGGAACGGAAACGACGGGATCGATTAATTGAATAATTCTTTCACCATTAGAAACCTACATCTTTATCGAGTAGCAAAGGCTATATTTCACCCCCATTTGGTGACAGTAACAGGAACTATGAGGATAAAACTTCGAGGCGTCTGCTACTCTTTTATACTAACTTTAAAAACTACAGTGTCCATCGGCTCGTGGAAACTATGGCCAACGCTATTTTCACCGTGTCCAGCGCTCTTCACGAACGTGCTTGGCACATTGCCACTTCAGCCTTGCAACTCGTTGACTTATGTCAGTTATTCTGATAGCTCTACAGATTTCCACAATTCTTATTTAAATTACGTATTCACTCTGAGCAGAGATCACTACTCATGAGTGGGCAAATAAGATTTTCTGTTCAATACTAAAAAATATTGTAGGAGTTATTTATGTCATGTACGTCTGATACCTCCGATCTCCTTTTTATAAGAGGTCAATGTCATTATCATATCTGGATGTAATGGAGGTCCACTGCTGGACATAGGCCTGGGTATTGTAAGGATTTTCATACTTACTTCTTGATATCATAGATAAGGTTTCCTGTCTATGATATCAAGAAGTATTGAAAATTCTGTAATAGAAATTTTCAAAACACAAGTGTGAAGTTCAAATTCATTTTTATATTTCACTGTAAAACATAATATACTTTAAAATCAGAAACGTATTATTAAACATCGTTTCAGAATAGCACTACAAGACAGAAATAGTTTTCTTAGCTACTATTATCGAAATGAGATAATTCTTTAGTCATTATCTCCCCATCGGCTCACTGCTGAGCACGAGTCTCCTCTCAGAATGAGAGGGATTATGCTAACTCTGTAGGAGCTAGTGAAAGTTCAAAAAAGAAAAGAAAATGTAATCTATACTAATATTATAAAGAGGTACAGTTTGTGGTATTGTAGGGGGTACTCATATGAACTGATTTTGAAATTATTTTACCACTAAAAAGCTACGTTATTTGTGAGTGACATGGTTATATTTTATACTACGCGGGTGAAACCGCGGGGCGTAGGCTGTTTAGGTATATATACAAGAGGAAGATACAAGTACACACACAGTAATTACCCAAGTTTATTAAATTCTCTAAGACTAACCGGTGAGAGGCTCAATTTAATAGAGGCAAGCACAATGAAGGTAAGTAACATTTTAATTAAAGTTAAGTAATGTTTACATACATTAAGTTGTCAATCTTCTTTGTTCAGTATTGCTGTAAATAATTTATACAGTGGATAATTTTTCTTTCTTATTAGCTTTTACTTGACATGTCTCCATTTCGTCGATAAAATTGCTAGGAAATGGATAGTGTAAAAGTTATAGTCAGGAATCCCTAGAACATTTTGTAGTATACCTGATTACTAACAAGATAATTTTCGTGAGTAGCTTCATCTCGATGAGACGATCAACTTTTTATTTACGAAAATTCTTGATTCTTGTCGCTCACTGAGTTACCAGGAAATGAAAATTTCTGAGCGTCGGAACGAGATAATGTACGACGCAATTTGTGGGACAATTAGGTTATTAAATTGTAAAACTATTAATTAAACAATAGTAAAAAAACAGCTGGTTAGTAACAGATGTACAAAATGTTCTAGAGATCCCTTATGCTTCCCTTTTTAATATTTATGTAGTTAAAGTTAAAGAGTAAACTAATAAAAATTTGATTCATATACATTTGTATGCAAATTTCGAAACATACCTATTTTGTAGGTACACCAAATACGCAATGGATATACATATCTACAGTATGCAGTAACTTATATATGAATTTATTATGAGCGAAGTGCTTTAGTAACAAACTGCAGTGGACATCACAAAGCCGCTCCATTGAATTTCAATATGAAATCCATTTCGCTACATGCTCCTACTGTTGGCCCGAAGACGTCCGATATTTGCATGTTACTCGAATATGAGGCGGACTCCTTTCACGTTGTACGTATGAGTATGAAATCAATTCTGAGGATACGTTTCAAACTATAAAGTTACTCCACATATTACTAATATTATAAATGCGAATGTAATTTAGTTACATAATTATATATTTCAAGACATCTGGGTTTCCTTGAGTGCTTTTAGTTATTTAGACGGTACTATACAATAGATTTTTTTTAATTTTTATCCTTAGACTAATAAGCTATAGACCCACAACAACTAACAATGTTTCACTCCAAACGTAAACCACTTCTGTGACTGAGCGTAAGAGCTAAGCTAATTACCGTCGCCGAAAACACACATAAGCGTAATTATCGAATCGTAGCGATGCGTCAAGGGCTCCCATTTCGGGGCACATAAAACGGCTTACGAATCCGCTACTACAAACACACACACACTACACACTATCTATGTGTTATAAATCTATATTTTTATCGTTTTACTTGGTTTAATCTCTGGAATGGTTGGACTGAATTTAAAGGGAATTTTACTGGAAGATAGTCGATTATTGAGGAACATAAATGCAACTTTGTCCCAGTTTATTTACTAGTAACAAGCCAAGACGGAAACCAGCAATATTGTATTTAAATTGTAGGTTTAAGAGATCTGAATCCATTGTGATATGAGTTTCACATAATAGTGGTGTAATATTCTAAGTACACGGCCATGTTAAGCTCTAGATAATGTCCTCCTCAGATTACAAATACCGAGAGGCAACGAGCATTATTATGATGCAACTAAAGCAACACTGTAATTTACCTTGCAGTTCATATTAGACATTATATCTTTGCCAGTACAATAGCCTTACATAAAGCATATATTAATTAAATTTTCACTTACTTAGAGGCGAGTAGAACAGTTGAGATGCGGAATGGATTCTTTCTAGGCAAGCGCTCCGACTTCTAGACTTCATTATTAATTTCCATCTGGCGCGATTTTATTCAAGCAGAAGACTTAGACATTGAGTAAGAAATAGTTTAGTAGTAGAGCTTTGTGACAAAACATGACATGGTACAAGTACTACCACTAAGCTTATTTCGGCCACCAAGCAGATTGTTGTGTTCAAGTCTTGTGAATATGGTTGTCGTTGCAAATATAGGCGCAAGAGACATGACTTATTTCTAGCTTAACTTGACTTGCTCTGAAAAGTACCTACTACTATCTACACAATTTTGTTTACAGTATAAAATAAGAAAACCAACGAATAAGAAGTAGAATACAAAAAGGCGGCCTTATCGCTTTTTAGCGATCTCTTCCAGGCCACCTTCAGTTTTTTTTTTTTAAGATTTTTTCTCATATCTTTTTAAATATGAACAATATTCCTATTCCCCTCCGATTAGTCGGAAAGACTTTTTTGTCTGGATACGACAATAGACCAACGGGGCGGGGATCGAACCACCACCCCTCGGTGATGAGTCCGACCGCTCTTACCGTTGAGCTATTGATGCTAAAATTGCTTAAGCTTTTAGATGCTGTGTTACGGACAAGAGCTTTTGCTTCTCATGTTCTCTTTTCTGCTTGTTTTATCAACTACTAGCTCATGCCGCGCGGTTCCACCCGCGTGGTTCTCGTTCCCGTGGGAATACCGGGATAATATATAGCCTATAGCCTTCCTCGATAAATTGGCTATCTAACACTGAAAGAATTTTTCAAATCGGACCAGTAGTTCCTGAGATTAGCGCGTTCAATCAAACAAACAAACAAACTCTTCAGCTTTATTACATTAGTATAGATTACTCGTAGTACAAGACAAATAGGTAGCTTTTTGACCTTTTGTACAATTTCTATAATAAATTAGGTATAAAATAAATAAAAGACCAAACAAATAATGAGACGAATCACATAATGAAACTGGGACGCAGTTTCGGAGTGCTCGCGAAGAAATAACTTACCAAACAATAACTTTGTTAGTGTTTCCGTGACCCGCAAACAAGCAGCGCAGAATAAACAAGTTCCAATTATTTTCCGGGTAACGAAGATGCTTGGGGTTAATAATTTCCACTTTTTCTACTGAGATGAATTATTATTTTAATTATTTATACCTCAGAATACAGGAAAGACCAGAAACCACGTTCAGCCGTCATTATAAAGCACGCATTGTGTTCAAAAATGTTATCTGTATAGAACATCACACAACACAGTTTACTCAGTATGTCTAATTGCTTGTTCCTGAAATTACACCAAAAAAGGGTAATTTCAACGGCTTCTTTCCAATGCTTGATCACACCTTCTGGAGTTATCTGTATTCAGAGATTTATGTTTTGACGGTAGAATGTGCGGTGGATTTAGACGGAGGTCCTGGGTTCGGTTCCCGGCTGGATCGATTGAGGTTTTCTTAATTAGTCCAGGTCTGGCTTTTGGGAGGCTTTGGAGGTGGCTAGTTACCACCCTACCGGCAAGGACGTACCGCCAAGCAATTTAGCGTTCCGGTACGATGTAGTAACGATGTACGATTAGATTGCATCATCACTTACCATCAGGTGAGATTGTAGTTCAAGGCTAACTTGTACAAAATAAAAAAAACATACCACTTTTGACGACCTCTCGTAGCGAATATACTGCGGCTAGGTCAGTAACAGTGGAGCAGTAAAATAATGCTTTGCGATATGGCATCGCCTAGAAAAAGGCCCTAACTCAGCAATTTGCCACATACTTTCAATAAAAAACTATGCAGCAGCTGATTTTCAGTTAGGACCCAGTTGACGTGCCACTACGTACAAAATTTACTTCATAATATGAGAAACATATTAATCATTATCTACACAATGAAAAATTCAAGAAAATTTTTTAATGTGTAATTTATACCTACTTTACTCGTAGTACATAATAATAAACATACGTATTCACTAAGTTTCTACCCTTACAAGGGGTTCGTTTTACCTAAACAAACTAATAACCAGTGTGCAAGTTTACTCCCTGTGATACACCAAAACTAGTTAAAGCCAACTCCATAAACTGGAAAACCCAAGAGTATTATTAAAACCAAATTGTTACAACGAATGTTTCCAAAATTAGAGAGAGATATGACCCCTATGGACAACAATATGCATAGATACTCTCTGCTCTGTTTTAAAACATCGATATTAAAAAAAATAGTTTAATTATAATTATTTGAATATATTTTGATGTGAAACATCTATAGCCGCACGTATAACCGATTTCTGGCGTGGCGACGCATCGCCACGGCTATTTATGATGGTATATCCAGTCATCTGTTAAGTCAATTTACAAAATAATGTCGATGTTGCCGACATTGCCAGACGTCCCGTGATGGCTGATTTTTTTTCTAAGGTTTAAGGTTCCATTGGTGCAGCATAGTGGCTCCAAGATCCAAATCTTGTAAGAAGAGCATTTGCTTTGTGATGGGACCTTAAAATAGGCTGATGCACAGATAGCTAAATTTTAATTGGATTTAAAATAGTGTACGTAGATAAGTTAACTGATCGTTGTATCAAGTTTCATACACAACCCTTATTACGCAACCCCTCACACCCCTAGGGGATGGGCATTACAGCGTTTCAACCGAACCATTATTGTCAAAGCAAAAATAAGGTAAAAAGTTCAATTGTCGTATTTATATAAAAAGTAATATCAAAGGTACTCGTAAACCTTTTAATATAAAAGTTATTAATTGAAAGGTTGTAGTAGAAGGGTTGAAACTGTTTGTGGACATGATTTCACATTTTTTTATTATAAGAATTCGCGAAGAACATAAATAAAACAATAGACTTTTCATATAGAAAATTGAAAGTCCATAGTTTAGACTAGGTAGCTTGCCGAATGCCGAACGCCACTTCGTAGTACTAATAAATTTATTGTTAATGTTTATAAAACATTCCCCTTATAAAGAGTTTATTAAGCGTCTAAAGCCACCCGTAGTTAACAAAGCAAATAACATATAAATATTCATATAAAATTAACGAAATGGCGTCTTCATTTAAGCAGGCTTTACATTCTAGATCCTCATATATAACATACCTTTACATTCGTAGCTCGTACAAAGGCTACAAAGTTCAGAGAAGTCCAATGACCAAAGCCATTATTCGAAATCTCTGTCTGACTTGTAATTTACGTTGCATACTGCACTCGGAGTGTCGTTCCTATCGGGTGTATCTCATTCCGTTAATCCTTATTACTATCAGACTAGTCGGACTGTGAAATCCTCGAATGTAGTCACATCCTATTAAAATGTGACGGGATTGTTTTCATTTATGTATGGAAACAATTCTGTCATCACTGATGAAGTAGTTCACGCGCCGACATTAAATAATATAGGGCTGTCACAATAAGTAAATGTTTTTTCGAAAACAGTTTAATATTCTTAACTTTATATATTTTTTTTAAATTCTTTTACAAGTTAGCCCTTGACTACAATCTCACCTGATGCTAAGTGCATCACTTAAATGCAGTCTAAGATGAAAGCGGGCTAACTTGTTAGGAGGAGGATAAAATCCACACCCCTTTTCGGTTTCTACACGACATCGTACTGGAACGCTAAATCGTTTGGCGGTACGTCTTTGTCGGTAGGGTGGTAACTAGCCACGGCCGAAGTCTCCCACCAGCCAGACCTGGACCAATTAAGAAAATCTCAATCGGCCCAGCCGGGGATCGAACCCAGGACCTCCGTTTTGTAAATCCACCGCGCATAGCACTGCGCCACGGAGGCCGTCAAAATGACTGAATGATGAATATGACTTTTGTCTTTTGTTTTAATCTCAATGTACTACAAGTTTGTACTAAAGCGGGTGTTTATTCTTTAATCAGTAAGTTTTTTAGTTATCACACAAAGAAAATACTAATTTAATAGTCTCGTTTACATATCTACAGTAGAATATAATATATAGGTATAAAATACTTATAATTGGTACGGTATCAGTGATTTTCGTGACTTGAATAAGCCATAAGAAACTATGCGCGTGTCTATACACGCGAGCAAAGCTTTTGTTTTTTTTTATTTGTTAAAGTTTGACACTATTAAATTATTAGTTAAGGTATTTATAATTATTCAGGCGTATTTTCTCAAGTTAAGTTAGTGAGTATTAATTGTATTGTAATATATCTAAACTGTTTATTTCAAAGAATGGAAACTGTCGCAAAAATTATTTCCTAGAGAATTATCCTTCACGTAATACAGCTTGGATTGTCAAGCTATTGTGCTACATGAATTGTGATAGAGAACTCAAACGTATTAATTAACGGAACAGAGTTAGGGAGTAATTTAAAAATAATGAGGGGAAACTCATAATACAACAAGAGTGGAATCGTCGAGTGTTCGTGTAACTGCGAGGGCAAAGCACAAAACAAGGTTCTTGTACAGCAAAAACAGCGCAGAACAAACGAGACTCAATTGTTATTGACGATCCGAGAACTTTTCTAGGTGTTTCAAATCAATTTCCTTTCTAGAGAAACAATTTTACTACAGAGCTTGCTATACCTACCCTTGAGTAGTGTTTTGACAAAGGGAAAATGTGGTTATCTTTATACTGATTCGCATTTTCCAATAAAACCGTTGTAGCTATTGAGGCAATCGCAAATGGTAAAATAAATCTTATAAGGGAGGTAGAACGAAGCACTACAGTGGTCTCGTAGTTCTCGCGAAGGAGCTACGAAGTATAAAACAATAACGTCTCTACGGTTTATAATACGTATGTGACTCGCAAACAAACAGAGTAAGGTAGTTTCAACTGTTATTCGATTATAGGAGTCGACAACGTTTTCATATAATTTCAATTTGTTACTACCGTGTAAGCATTTTCTATAATCTGTGAAAATTAAATTTAGAATAACCGTTCTAACGAGCTATAAGTTTCATCATCATATCAGCCGATGGACGTCCACTGCAGGACATAGGCCTTTTGTAGGGACTTCCAAACATCACGATACTGAGCCGCCTGCATCCAGCGAATCCCTGCGACTCGCTTGATGTCGTCAGTCCACCTGGTGGGCGGTCGGCCAACACTGCGCTTACTAGTGCGGGGTCGCCATTCCAGCACTTTGGGACCCCAACGTCCATCGGCTCTTCGAACTATGTGCTATAAGTTTATGTAATTATAATATATTAATATTGAATTCATCATTTATCACCGCGTTGCTACGGTAGATACTCGTAGACATCGAAGTCACACTATTGAGTTTTTAATAAACATCAACAGTTGTACGCTAGGATCTCTGTTGCCGTATTATGACTAACTTAGTTGTATAGGAAAAAATATAAGTAAATTCTAATATATAAAAATAGTCTACTATTACGTAGTTTATAATATATCTATACTAATATTATAAAGCGAAGAGTTTGTTTGTTTGTTTGTTTGTTTGATTGAACGCGCTAATCTCGGAACTACTGGTCCGATTTGAAAAATTCTTTCAGTGTTAGATAGCCCATTTATCGAGGAAGGCTATAGGCTATATGTTATCCCGGTATTCCTACGGCAACGGGAATCACGCGGGTGAAACCGCGCGGCGTCAGATAGTCCCTTATAAATAAAATTGTGCTCTTTAAAAGTCAATCCTAGGTGCTGAAAATCGGAAACCGCAGAATGCTTTTAGAAGTTACAAAGCATATTTTTCCACTTTACATCCGAACATAAATCCTCTTTACTCAAGCACGGATGAAGGAAATACGTAGTGACGCGTTTGCGAAATGCATTTTTAGTGTTCAATGTACCTACTCTTTTATAAATAAAATGAAATTGTCTGAACACCAATCGAAGTGGAGTTTGTAACAAGATTTCACGTTTTAAAATTTAATGCGTATGTTGTAAGTATTTTTTTTTATAACGCGGAAAACGTTCGTTATGATTTAATTCCTTTAAATTTTAACTATAGATTTATTATAAACTAGCCCACGCTCCGCAGTTTCACTTGTGTATTTCCCGTTCCCGTGGGAATACGAGAATAAAACGCCTTTGACACTCACAAAAGCTTTCTATTGGTGAAAGAATTTTCAAAATCTGTTTAGTAGATTCAGAGATTTCCTCCTACAACTTCACAAGTTTCTACAGTTTTCCTTTTAGAATATTGATTATAGATATTGATTTTCTTTTTATCGTAACGGTTGAAGGTCCACTTGATGTTATTTAATTAATTAGTGAAAAACTATCAAGCAACAACACAAACTTCAACAACAATGCAATCATCAAGCAACAAAGTAATACAGTACGTGCAAGCGAAATGTATTATAACAAGGCACTGCCCGGTTAAACTATAAGCGTAGGTATAGTTAATCCTCATTGTATTATTTCATACAATGTATCAGGATACATTGTATGAAGTCTGAAGGGAATGGTTGACTATGAAATTACAGGTAATTTTACAAGCAACCGTTCCTTTCACACTGAAATAATGGAACGCTGTTTGGCGACAGAAATAACTAGTACTTCTTCGAACATGCTCGATTTCAAAAAGCTCAACTAAATCATCATCATCCTTTACTTAGTTTAGGATTTTTTTTCAGAACTTCCAACGGATTTTAATGCAGTTTACAACAAAAGATAAAGTCATAGAAGGTTCAGATTTATAAAAAAATCATAAAAATTATCAGAGAAGTAAAAAACGCCTGGTGTACCGTACCTAAAGTCTAATATCCTGCTGGCTTATTCACTAATTTGGTCTTTATTAACAACTGAAATGAAAGAAATGTCATATACCTACCTGTGTGATATCCACGAAGGGTTGTCAATAGGCACCGGATGATATTAAGTATTTACTCATCATAATGTTACTATCTAAATATAACCCGTGCGAAGTTGGGGCAGGCCCCTAGTTGAAAATAAATTTTGTATTATACTATGAGTATATTTCAGAGGGCGACCGTAAACGTAAATCTAAGTACAACTTTCGTAACCGTCGAGTGTGTGCTGCGATATTTTTTGTTAATATTTCCCGACCATTTCGGATCAAATTTACATATCAATCGCCTGGCTTCATGTAAAAACATGAGGATCATAGAACGTTGCCGACCTTTCGTGAGCTTATGAAATAGCGTTATTAACTGCCTAGCATACTGGGTTTTGTTTTCACAGGGAAAATTTATAAGCAAAAAACATCCTCAAGTTGTCGTATGTAATTTGTTATTACTGAGTTTGCTGATATTTACACACAATGGAAATCTAAATATCCATATAAACAAATGGAAATTTTACAAGATAATGAAGTTGAAGATAACGTCCAAGGTAGGTATAATATCATTTCACAAATAATAAAATTGGAAAGGAGAATGGCAAGATTGAATGTATTTTGGGAGTAGCAGATAGAAGTAGCGTACATAATGGAAACTTATTAATATTTGTTTATCGTGATTTAACTAAGAAAAAAGCAAATGGTTAGCAGTCTCGAAAAGCAGGGAGAAAAAAGATATACCTTAAAACTAGTAGGTTGTAGTTGTAAATATCTATACATAAATGTAAAAAACACCACCGCTGACATACAACTGCGTGATTGCTTCATAAATACTACTTACAAGGCGTTTGGGTCGTAGGCAACAAGTGGTTTTTTTTTGTTAATAAAATGCACTTTTTTTCTTTCGATTCCCGTTCTGTAAAATCAAAATATTTTTTTTTAAAACATCTTATAAAATAAAAGTTTTAATTAATATAAAAGTATGAATGTACGACACTTCAGAGTGTGACTCCCATTTTCGCCAATGTCCTTTTGAAAACCCGTTTTCAAAAGGAGATATGTCATGAACTTATTAATTACACTCTCGATCAAGTCTCTTTCAGTGTGTATATATACCCACTCGAGTATATTTGCAGACATTCGGTTACTCTTCACCACTTTTACCCCCCCATAACTTTTAAACGACTCAACCGATTTTCATCAAACATGTTAAGAACACTTACGCACAAGTCACCTTTAATATAAATTCAAATCGCTTCATCCGTTCGGGAGTTATGGTGCCACAGGCAGACTGACAGACAGACAGACACGTTAAACTTATAACATCCCTTTTTGCGTCGAGGGTTAAAAATGGGTAAAATAATATGTGTGAACGTAAAAAAATATTTGTAGAGAAGTCTATGATCTAGGACTATTGTTAAAGAAAGGGGTTTATTGTGTTTTGTATTTAAATATCAGGTTATATTAGTTTATTTTAGGTACCTTATTCTGTCTCACGATTTAATTAAACTGCTACGAAGATTGCATTGTCTTGGGAGTTAGATTTAGCGGTTTAAACGACAAAGTTCCTTTACTTCTAGCGCGGACCACAACTTCTCGATAAATAAATTGTAAAGTACCTACCTACGTTACGTACATACGTATTTTAAATTTTATATTTCTATTCTTCTTAAAAACACACTTCATCTATATCTATATCTATACTTATAATAAAACCGGTCGAATTCTATTCGCAATTTGAGATTTTACTTATACCATTTGTAACAACAAACGTTAGCGTGGTTTAACGGACGACAGCGCCATCTAGAATCTATACTTATAATACGAATTTTGTACATTCTGTACATTGAAGATATTTTGATTTTTTTTGTTGGGGGGGGCATTATATAATCGTTACTGAAGCTAAAATTATTTTTTTTCGATTTTTTTGTCTGTCTGTCTGTCTGTCCGTGTTTTTTTGTTTTTTGGGCATCACGCTGAAACTAAAAAATGAATTCAAATGAAACTTAGCACGGTTTAAGACCATAATACGGAGAAGGTTATAAGATACTTTTTATTGCGAAAATAAAATGAGAAGGGGGTGAAATAGGGGTTGAAAGTTTGTATGGTCCTTCACTTTTAGAGTTACGGTTTTAAAAATTTGTTCGTAAATCATAAAAAAAAATACGAAATATAATGTAATTCAAAAATTTTTAAAATTCAACCCCTAAAGTGGTGAAATAGGGCTTAAAACTTTACATTGATTTCCACGCGGACGAAGTCGCGGGCGTCCGCTAGTAATTTAAATAAATAAAATAGACAAGATATTGTTTTCCGATATATTTTATTGTTTCTATAATAAAAGTGGTTTTCTTATTACTATTACATCTGTTATTCACCCGAACGCTAAAGAAATAAAGTGATTGAAAGACAAATAAAATTTGTTGAACCATTAAAATGGGCATCAGAATTTCAAGGAGCGGAACGATCAAAAGCTTTTTAAGAAATGGTAACAACCACGGAACAATATTATCTGACTTTGTTACATTTTCAGCGGCCAAAAACAAAATATACAAATTCCAATTATATCTGGGCCAAGGACTGTCGAGGTAATTTCGAGTCCATTTTCATTTTCAGCGCCAGTTTTCTTCAATTCCATTACATTGTATTTCGTTTTAATAATAAAATTCCTAATGTTTTTCTTATTTTTAATTAACGAGATGTACCTTTCAACATTCTTTACAAGGGTTTTTAAAGCTTCTATTGTATGAAATAACTCTAGTTTTTATTATATTCGAATGATGCTGAATTAGTCAGTGAAGAATTTTGAAAATAACTATTGAAGTCAATTAAATACAAGCATAATTTGGACCTTTTCATTAGTATGTGAACTGGCAAACTAGTTCCGGTGCAAATTTACCTTTGCCAATTATGGCGCTCAATAGCTATGGAACAATATGTGGCACAAAAGAATTCCCAAGCGCGATGCATAATTTGGCACATATTTGAACCAATGGACAAAGCAACGAATAGACCGCTAGCTAATAATAACCAGCTGCAAGCCAATCCACTAACTTTGGCGTATGTTAGTGGACATAAACGAAATTTACCAATTATTAAGTAACTAGCGGACGCCCGCGACTTCATCCGCGTGCAATTTAGTTTTTTTACAAATCCCTCGGAAACCATGGATTTTTCCAGGATAAAAAGTCTATGTTTTAATCCAGGCTATAATATATCTTAATACCAAGTTTCAGCTAATTCGGTTCAGTAGTTAAGGCGTGAAAGAATAAGAAACATTCATATCATCAAAACCATCAGTTTTCGCAAATCTCGGGAAACCATAGATTTTTTCGGGATAAACAGTAGCCTATGTGTTAATCTAGAGTAAAATCTATTTCCATTCAAAATTTCAGCTAAATCGCTTCAGTAGTAGCGGCGTTATAGAGTAACAAACATCCAAACATCCATACAAACTTTCGCGTTTATAATATTAGTAGGATAGGATGTCAGACTTAATGCTAACTGATACAAAATTGAGATTACAAGTATAGGTGAAAAATGTCATACTGGCAGCCCTTTGTGGATATCATTCGTAGTGTTGGTAGATAACTTTGACAGTTGACATTGTGATTGGCTTTACAGAATACGAAAGTTACATACCTAATGTCAAAGTTAGTGAATTGGCTGGCAGATATGAAGCACAAAATAAAGTGTACACCCACACTAAATACTTGAATAACAAAGGCTCTCGTCTAATTTTGTCCATAAAGTAAAGTACTAAAATACGGGGTGGTTGGGTGGGTGGTTGTGTAATAAAGCCACAAAGTTAAATATCAATATTCAAAATATTTATTTGCGACGTCTATATTGAATGAATATGTACCATACCGAAGATGTATTTAAGAGTGTGCAATGTGTAATTTGGTGGTTACAAATGGTTCTGGATCTCAGATTCTGGAAAAGTTAGGAGCCTGATATTTAGGCAAATGATATTTCAAAGTGTTAGCTTCGTTATGACTATACAAAATACACAATTTGTAAAACTTTTCTCGATAGTTTATTTTTTTGAAAAATACATGTTTTGCTCACATTTTGCTTTCAATCTCAGGAAAAACAAACTTATTTTCTTAAATTTTTTGTATAGAAAATTAGGTATATATCTTTAACATGGCCATTTTGTTTTTCGTTATGTTGTTTAATTTACTTGTAATTAGGTAAAAATGGTTTTGGCGCTCACGTCATAAAATTTTCGTCGCGCGTCAATCGCTCCGTGCTTTTCACTCGCGTGAAAGTCAGAATTCGGTGTCTCGTTTGCGCTTGGAATTTTATCCATATCGTACCGACGCGCTGCGCGCTCTTAAGTATGGTAGGTACATATTCATCCTGCTTGGTTACCATGTAACCAGTAAAGACGTACATCTGTACTGGTCAGTGTTGTAGTAGAGGATCGCAATACCTAACCTACCCAATATATGTAGTAGGGGAATTACCCCCATCTGTTTTCTGGATGAAAAGATTTTTATATCAAATTAAATATGTCTATAAATATATTGCCTAAAAATCAGTCTAGAATATGATTATTTTTTTTTTTTAATTTTCACTGGTTTGATTATCCGACAGTCATCATATCAAGGGCTAAGTCTTCGTAAACTTAGTTTAATGTATCTACAATTCCAATTACCAATACCCTTATAGGCTTTTAAACTTAACTTTACTTAATACAATAATAATAAGCTGTAGTAATTTTGATGGCATTATTTATGAATATTTTAAGCGCGATGATTAAAGCTATAAATATTTAAACAAATGCAGTGGCATAGCGTACCTTGGCGGGGCTCTGTATCAGAATTAGTTGGGGGGCCCAATGAAGGGTAAAGATTTCTCACAAAAGAAACAAAAATGCTTGCTTAAAATAAATATCATAGTGACTTAAGTTAAGTAGGATGTTTACAATTTTTGGGCGCACCGGAACCCGGGAAAAAAGAGATTGTTTTTTTTCGACTTTAGTCAATGTCAGCACCAGATTATGTGAGATAGGTAGTAGATTACATTTTACTAGTTTTTCCTTTCACACGTAAGGGGCCTCTGTAGTTCGGGGGCCCCGTATCAATGATACGGCTGATACGGCGGTAGCTACGCCCCTAAACAAATGTATAAATTCGTGTTTTTGGAAAAATTCTATAATACTGAATAACCTATTCTATAATACTGAATGACGGAGAGGGCGCCACCGTTGCCCTGTCAATACATAATTAACGAGCTCCGTGTTTTTTATCAACATTTATTTAATAAACATAACTTAATCTATCATAAAAGTGCTGAAAAACTGTTGTGATGTGAAAATCAGTAAAGTGAAATAACAAAACTGCTTAAAACAAGGCGCCGTGTAAATATATAGTGTTGTTTACAGTGTACATAAATTTGAACTTCAACTGACAATAATATACTCGCATAAACCTATTTGAGACCGTAAAACTTTACTAAGTGTCTATAAATATACAGTGGTTATCTCAAAAACTGAAAGAAAAACAAGTTTTTTTACTAAAAGATTTTCACTTTTAAATACAAACAGTGATTGTTTTAAAAAAACAGTTTATCATGTATCAATAAGTACGCGCAACGCCATCTACTGACTGATAGCGAATCTATTTTACGAAATCACAATTGTGTCAATAAGTACGAGCAACGCCATCTACTGACTGATCGCGAACCTATTTCACGAAATCACAGTGACTATATACTAACGCTGCAACGGGGGACTTTTAACTGGCAAAATATTTTTAATGTCTAACAGTAGAGGGAACTAGGAGTACCGTCAATGACACATAAACATTATTACTGCTTAGTGCCGACTTCTTGCGTCGGCCGCTGCAGCTTGGTAACCAGAGAACATTTTAAATTTGGAACAATATTATAATTGAAAATGGCCAACAAATGTGCTGGGTGCGGAAAATTCATGAACCCGTCCGAAGGGGCTTCGTGCTCTTCATGCAAGAGTATTTTCCATAATGTGTGCGTAGGCATACAAGAGAAAACCAGATTACCAGCCGGCTGGACGTGCCCGGACTGTAAAGCGAAACGGCCGAGGAAAAATAACGACGACACCCCGGTGAAAACGACCGCGGCGCGCGAGCTTGTGCCAGACACAGCCGGCGAAGGTCGGCATAGCCCGGCGAGTGGGGTTATCGGTAATAGAGCAGGAGACAGCTCCATGGCCGAAGAATTGAGGCTATTCCGAGACACGTTCAAGGAAGAAATTGGAGCCTTGCGTAAAGAAATGCAGGAGATAAGAAGAGAGCTCTCAAACGTCTCAGCCTCCTTATTACGCTGTGACAAGCGAATCGATAATCTGGAGTCGAGGTTTATCAACGCACAGAAGGAAAATAACAAACGTATGGAGGAATTGGAGGGGAAAATCGTCACCCAATCGGATACTCGTGCTAATAATAATAATAATATGGATAGCACCATCGCTCAACTGAAATCCGAACTAAATGACAGAGACCAAGAGCTCCTCCTCAACGATGTTGAAATAACTAGCATACCGGAGGAGAAAATGGAGAACACGGCCCACGTAGCCTCTTTAATAGCTGTCAAACTGGGGGTTAAAATTGGAGAGGGAGACATTGTGAAGGCGGAGCGCGTAGGCCCCGCACGCGCAGGCCGAGAGGATGCCGCGCGCCCGATCGTTGTGCGGCTGGTGCGGCGCGCACTACGCGACGAGTTGTTGAAGGCAGCGCGCGTGCGGCGAGGGGCCACCACCGCAGACATGGGGCTCCCGGGTTCGCCACGACGCTTCTATGTGAATGAGCGGCTAACCAAAACTAACCGACAATTATTCAACAACGCGCGAGCGACGGCGAAGAAGTGCCGGTGGAAATATACGTGGACAAGAGATGGCCGGATTTATGCTAGAAAGAGCGAGGGCCAATCAGGGCTCCGAATTAGGACAGAACAAGATATTTTTCGTGTCTTTGGTACCGACAAAGTCGATACAAATTGTTAGGAGTTTATATTGCTATTATATTTACATAATTATATTTATAATTGTATATGTTATATTTAGTAGTTTATATATTTTATTTACAATATGTAACTTATGCCACGAGTTAGCTAAACATAGTTTTTGCTTAATTATGTATTATGATTATTATATTTATTTAATGAATTTGAACTTATTATCAATAAGTGGAAAAAATAATTTAATTTCTCTATTTGTATATCTTGCTACATGGTATTTATGGCTTCAAGACAATCGGTTTTTAATTTCTAAATATCCACAGGCGCTAAAAATAATCTAAAGCTTGGTTTGTTAAATATTAGATCACTCAGGACAGGAAAAGTGGAACTGGTAGAGGCCATGAGGAAGTACGCTCCGGATATATTAGCACTGAATGAAACGTGGTTATATAGTGGTGAGGATATTAGCACTTTCCAGATACCGGGATATACTTTAAAACATACACCGAGATCTACAGATAAAAGAGGAGGAGGCGTCGGGTTCTACATAAGGAAAGGCCTGACAGCGCGAGTAATCCAACACCCACAGACAGACCTGGAACAGATGTGGCTGCGTGTAACGTTGAAGGGAATGCATTTAGCTGTGGGAACCGCTTACCGCCCGGAATACTTATATGTCAATAAATCTATTAACGAGTTAAGCGACACGCTGAGTGCATTATCAACGTACGATTTTCTGTGTTTACTTACGGACTTTAATGAAGATTTATTGGATAACAACAGCAAAAATGCAAGAGAGCTTCTAACATTCCTTGATCAGCAAAACTATACACAGCTTGTACGGGAACCGACAAGAGTTACTGAAACATCCTCTACGTTACTGGATTTAATCATTACAGATTCACCAACGCGTTGCAAAAATCTAGAGGTTATACATAACAAGTGCTTGAGTGATCACGCTTTGGTAATAGCTGAATTCAATATTAGGAAGCCAAAAATACAATTTGACTATATCAACAAAAGATACTTAAATGAAATAAATGAAAAGGCCTTCTATAATGATCTTCATACTATAAAGTGGGAAGATATTATGCAGGTAGAGACCCTAGATGCTATGGTAAAGTAGTAAGTATAATTGGAAGACATCCGGACATGTCGCTGAATGGGGAAGTGATTGAGCGTGTAACCGTAGCAAAAAACCTAGGGCTGTATATAGACGAGGAGCTAAGATTCATAGAACATATTCAAACCAAGATAAGATTTGCTTTTTATAAGTTAAAGGTGCTGTACGGATTGCGACGTTTTTTAACGGAAAGAGTCCGACACACTCTTGTAGAGTCACTTATTCTGTCACCACTTAATTACTGTGACACTATTTACGGACCTCGTCTTCTGAAAAAGACTGAACATGCTGTACAGCGCCTTCAAAATGCATGCATTAGGTTCTGTTATAATACTCCAAAAAGAAGCCATATCACACCGGTGCTAAATAAACATAAAATCATGAATATGAAGTCACGTAGAAGTTTGCACTTGATAATGTTAATACGGAGAATATTGCAAGGTAACCGACCCACCTACCTGTGTGAGCGACTGCTTTGGCGGAAGGATCGAGGAGTGACGCGGGTTATCAACCAATGCAAACTGGTGATTCCTAGTTATAGAAATGCAGCGTTTAGGGGATGCTTTCGTTTCGCTGCGGCTAAGATTTGGAATGACCTCCCACCTCCAATTCGTATTCAGGGTAAGATTGTTAGCGAAGCTACCTTTAAATACAAAGTGAGAAATTTTTACATTAATTCTCAAATAGAGGCAGCACGATTTATTTATAGTAAATTATGAGATAATTATTCCACAATTCTAATTCTACTTCTCCTTTTTTTCCATATATTTATATATTTTCTTTGTTAATATAATAAATTCATTGATATTTAACTCGTATTTTTTTTGTATGTATTTAATATGTGTGTAGATATATGTGATTATACATATATGTATTATTATGTATTATTTTATACCTTAATGTATTATTTTTGTATATTGTATATTATTAAAGTATTGATTTTGTAAAGTGTATTTTTTTGAGTTTATGTTTATGCTGTTCTATTTTTTCTTTAAAATGATATACTAGTAAGCACGGTGCACGTTAGACCGTTGTAACGGAGCAAACTGAAAATCAGCGCTGTGCACTATGCACAGCATAAGGCTGAGTTTGCGACCAGTTGCCATGTTACTAGGTAGGCGAGTAATAATAATTAGTTTCTTTTTTTCGTTTCATTTTTGTATTATAGCTTAAGCACAATAATTAAAATTAAATTGATTTTATGTATGCCTAGTAATAAGTATGGTAATAAAGATTATTTTATTATTTATTATTATTATTATAACCTTGAATCAAAGATTTGCGTTGTTTTAGACGTCGCTTCACTCACAGACTTATGCTAAGTATGCTTGTCGACATGATTTTGTGGTACACGAAGTACCTACCTGGACCGGTGCCAGATCTACACAAAATGTTGGCATTATAATTCAAGGGCATTTACTTCGTTAAATTAGCTATACGTACTATAATATTTTTTGTATTTCTTCCTTTAGATATTGAGGAATTATTGCCAGAGACATTTTAAAACTCGTAACCGCACTTAACCGCAGTCCGTATGAGACCTAAGCGATCTACTAAAAAACGTTTTTCTTAAAATATATCATCATTATCAACCCATTTTCGACTCACTACTGTGCTCGAGTCTGCTCTCAGAATGAGAAGGGTTAGGCCAATAGTTCACCACGCTTGCCCATTGCGGATTTGCAGACTTCACACACGTAGAGAATAGAGAAAATTCTCTGGTATGCAGGTTTCCTCGCGTGGTTTCCTTCACAGTTTGACACGTGATATTTAATTTCTTAAAATTCACACAACTGAAAACTTGCACACATCCTCTGTAATCGGAGGCAGATATCATATCCACTGGGCTAAAAGTGTACATCTCGTTTGAAAACAGGTTTCTATCTGTCATTTCTTTGCATTTTGGTAACATTCGCTTTTAATGCAGCAGATCTTAATGTTTTTTTTAGAATGTCGGTTAAATTTTAGTAAGCTTTTGTATTTAATCACTGTTTTAATATTGTATACTATATAATATAAGTAGGTAGGAATTTGTTATTATTAACGCCTTTGTGTTTATGTTAGCTTTTCGTCACTGCGCAAAAGGTAGGCTTTTGTGAAATATCATCACATTTTACGGCGACGTCTATAAGCCTCATTTATCACTTTACTCCTTCGACTGAGAGTAATTTCATTCGTGATTCAGTCTTTTTATATTATTATTGTAGACATTTTTGTGTGTTACTACGCAACTTTCAAAAGCTAATTAATTTTATCGCCTGTTCTTTCAATTTACGAGAATTTGTTTTCTACTTCGTACGCGTGAAGTTAATTTTTTTGTTCTTTTTCACAAATCACATGTATTTGTTTGGTATAAAAAGTAGCCTATATGCTGCTACTGCTAAACAAGTTAGCCCTTGACTACAATCTCACCTGATGGTAAGTCATGATGCTGTCTAAGATGGAAGTGGGCTAACTTGTTAGGAGGAGGATGAAAATCCACACCCCTTTCGGTTTCTACACGGCATCGTACCGGAACGCTAAATCGCTTGGCGGTACGTCTTTGCCGGTAGTCTGGTAACTAGCCACGGCCAAAGCCTCCCACCAGCCAGACCTGGACAAATTAAGAAAATCTCAATCTGCCCAGCCGGGGATCGAACCCAGGACCTCCGTTTTGTTAATCCACCGCGCATACCACTGCGCCACGGAGGTCGTCAAAAACCTCCTCTATCTTCCAATGACAGTCCCATAAAAATTCCCATATATAGTTCCATATATATTAGCCGAGACAAGCATAAAGACAGACAAATAAACAAAATTTAAAAAAAATGCTTGTTTTTGCTTTGGTTTCGTGTAAATAACTATAAATTTGATAAAATACAGTTATCTGGCAGTACATCAGAGACAGACAATTCAATTTTACTTACTTAAATAAGTCGTATATAAGACAAAGACAAAACTTGACTGACAAATGTGATGAAACCTGCCCTAGATAAATAAATAAATTTGTTAGATACAAAAATGCAAGTTAATATGAATAACATTTAAGAAATTTTGCTTCGAGATAACTTAAATCATATTTTGTAGTACAAATTTTGTATTCAGAACAAAATATGCATTACAAAGTAACAATTCAATTTGTTTATGCCAACATTTTCATTCACCTTACAGCCACACCTGATTGAATAGAATGGATGGTAGAGAGCGAAACGTGGGTATGTATGAAAGTACTAGATAATGGTCGTACAGTTGGCTGTCATCCAAGACTTCTAACCGATATGCTGGTTATGTTATATCAAACACTCTTAGGAGGAATTTGTTGCATCGGTTTGGATCATTTTTGGCTTACAATCAATCAACACGAATGAATATTTAATAAAATTAAAAAAAAAACATGTACACTTGCAACCCCAGACGCACTGCGGATAGATTGCCGACCTTTGAGGGATCAGTTTACTAGTAATAAAGAATGTTCTCTCTTCCGTGGAAGCACTGCTTATTGTTTCTGCCGCTAAGCATCATTGCTGTGTTCTGATCTAAGGTTCTGGCGGTTGCCAATGTAATTTCAGGCACATAATGCTTAAAAGACCTGCTTCTTCGCTTCTGCTGCTTTTCAGTGTGATCGACACAGTATGGTACAAAGTACCAGTGTCAATGTATGTATGTTCTCTGTATGCTTAATGAAGCGATGCTCTTTTAACCGACTTCAAAAAGGAGGAGGTTCTCTTCTCAATTTGACCGCTATGTTTTTTTTATGTACCTACATCGATTACTCGAAGACGCCTGAACCAATATTTTTTTTTTTGTTTTATAGGGTATACTCCCCATGTGTATCATACTCCCCACCATATTCACCTAGTCCGATGATGTATTAATTCAAGCCATGAATATTGAAACGTGGTTCTTTCAGAAAATGCTTCAATAAATACGACAGCGGCTTAGCACTGCCTTCAAACTGATCAGCAGGTAGAACATAATAATATTATGATGTTATTATTATAGGACTCAAAGTGACTACAAATATAAGGAAACTAATGTCGGACAAAGGTTATGATTCACAACACTTGTCCGGATAACTTAATTAACAAATCAAACTGTAACCAAAATAAGTCCCTAGAATGGCAGAGAATGACCATGAGTGGAGTCACGCACTTGTGAGCGATGTATGTAGGGTTAAAGGCGCCTTTTACTGATATCAAACACTCCCCTTTTCCACTCAAGTCACTCTCCCCGCCTATCCCAAGTAACCCATAAAGAATTACACAACAAGAGATGTGGACGGCTCGAACGCCACGAGCACACTGAAGCGGTCCGTACCGCAAGTCGTTGGAAAGCGGCGATAACATTATTTTTCGCTTTTTAGTTTAGTGGGTACGTTTTTAGGTTTTGAAGTCGGTTGTATTTTTTTATTATTATTGATGGTTTTCCATCTAAATGCGATGGTAGATTTATATTATCAGATGAGCTATCTACTTAAACCGTTAAATAATTCTATAAAAAAAATCAACCTCTTTTCCTTGTATTCCATATAAATTTTTATAACATTTTTAGTGTGTCTTGTTTTATGTGGTATATTTTGCGTCGAACGTGCGAACGGTCGTAACATTGGCAGCTTTAAGGAAGTGTGTAGGTAAAACACACTTACGTTTGGAGTGCCTTCTTATGTTTCTTGAAACGTTTTCATCCTACACTTGCGTTCCCGATAGACGTAAAATAGTACTTCGATTCTATTTTTATTTCTCTTTTTAAAATATATGTTGAAAGTAGAGGTATTTCAAAGTAAGCGTGTCCGGAGGAGGACTACCGCCATGCTTATTTCTAACGCAAAGCAATGAAAGCTGGGTTTCGGTTCTATGAGTTAAGGGTACGATTGCCGGTGAAACGCATGCACACGAAGCTTTGGTTTCTTGTTATCGGGCACAATATGTATCTACAGAATCTTGTGGTCCTTGCCAAAGATTTTCTAATAGGAATATGTCACTAATGCGTCAAAACTGAGGCGAATAAAAGCGTCTAATTGACCGCATTTCATTGAGTCGCATAGTAAACAACGAAAATTATTTGAACAAATAATATTTAAAAATATACATACCTATACAATGTCGAGTTGTATGTTTAGGAACTTTAAAAACAGTATATACATGAATATATAATGGAATTAAACACAAAATTGTACCTACATGTGTGCGCATAGCAGAGTAGCTAAATTCGGCTCACTTTTTGCGGTAATTTTGTATGTATGCAGCATGTCTATAGTATAAAATATCGTTGGTCCTAGCATAACTTTACAATGGTGATGGTTTTCCATTTACTCCATCAACTTTTTTTTTTGGGCGATGAAGTCATCTATAATTTTATTCCTATTTAAAATTCATTTTTAACTATTTTTGATTATACAAATCTACGAATTTACTTATTTATTATTTCGAAATAAGAATTTCTCTCCCAAGAAATGCAACACTATTAAGGATAACAATGGCGGATTGATGGCGTCTTCAATGCAGTAGTCGATTTGACGTTTTCTGTCAATTGTCATGCCATAGTTGCTTTAGGGCGCCATCTTTAAAATAACTCAAAAACTTTGGTTTTAATTTTATTTATTTCTTTTTATTTTGTTAGATTTATTCACTTATGTAGATTTTAATAAATTCCTCGTATTTTTAAAATTTTAATGATACGGAGTACAAAAGTGGACCTGAAATGGACTATCTCCTTTGATATATTTTTATTTTACTCCAACCTCGCATCTCTCAGGAGGTATTTCCACAACGCTCAATAGCTAAGTCAAAGTTGTTGCGAGTAAAATTAAATTCGTCGAGTAAGTGTAAGTTATTTGCCTGCTTATGCTTGACTTATATTTGTAAGTAGTTTAGTTGATCTTAGCGGTTTCTGGGACAAAGTGCCCCCTCTTCTTGCGTCGACCGCGATGTCTTGCTCCTTGATAAATAGGTCAGGACGTAAATTTATCTAAACTAGTGTAGCTAGCTTAAGGTATTAGGCGAAATTTATATTCAAGTGCAGTGACGTTGAGCCCCAAGTCGCAATGGAAGTTAATTTAATAAATACAGTAACAAATTGACTAAACGTTCGTTATGATATTAAGTAAGAATGTTAGCAAAAGTTATACTCATTATCTATGTTCAAAGAATATCTTTAAATTTTTCGAACAGTTATTACTCAATAACTAAGCCTTGCTTACCTAGAGGAAGACGCTAATCCTACTAATATTATAAACGCGAAAGTTTGCATGGATGTCTGGATGTTTGTTACTCTTTACCGCCGCAACTATTAAACCGATTTGGCTGAAATTTGGAATGGAAATAGATTTCGCACATGGGCTGCTTTTAATCCCAGAAAAAGCCATGGTTCCCGAGGGATTTGTAAAAAACTAAATTTCACGCAGACGAAGTCGCGGGCGACCGCTAGTAATAATAATAATTAAGCGTTAAGGACACTTTTGTATCCTGCTATCTTCATAATATCTATATTTAATTTTTTTTTTCTGATGGTATACTTATAATGAAGTGAAAATAGATAAGTAATAACTACCGCTACTTTTTAGGCGTGGAATTAGATTTTTTTTAGATATCTAATTAGTTTTTTCGGATAACTTGTTCTCTTAATGAAATAATAAAGATTATTCTATCTTATATGAGACGCGTTCTGAAATTTTTGTATAGTTACAATGGGTACCTATACAAAACTTCATCACGGGAACAAAATACCTTACCAATTTTTAACCAAAAATTTTAATTTTTTTTAAACCTAAAAAAGTAGGTACCTAGTATTTATAAAGTCTACACCAATAAGAAAGCACAAGCAGGGGGAAACAAAGCTACGAGTAGTTTTCATCAATATTCATCAATATTATCTTTCCATTATTCAATTAAGAATTTCATTAAATCCTACAATGTGCCTTTGGGGTAAAGGGCGGTCATTCACTATTCCCTAGTCGATATATTTTAGGCCTTAAGAATTTAATTTTGCTCACAGGCGAAAGGTTACGCGTTTTTGCGCCGTCCCATATAGATTAGTTCTATGGACTTGTGGATTCCAATTCAACGCTTGCCAGTCAGGTGATTGACGTATGCATATGTCCAATGCGTAGAGAACACAGATATAAGAGGTAACTAGATTTATAAAGTGTCAATTCTTTGTATTGAAACCAGCGTACCCAGGGGCGTGGCCGTTTAATATTTAGTGAAAAATGAAATATGTCACCCTTACTTTAGAGATGAATATTATTTATTCATTTTGTCACAGAACAAAACAAGACTGCTAGTACATGCGCGGACACGCTTGCGTTGTTCCGCACACCCGGGTGTACGCGGGCTACGCCCACTTGCTACTTCTATTGCTAAAAGCGTTACCTTTTAGCGTTGTCTGTTCTGTGGTAGAGAACAATGTTATTTTATACTAGAGATAGGACACTAGCGCATCAAAACTGAGGCGGACAAATGTGCATAATTGTCTTAATTTTATTTAGTCGCTTATTAAACAACGAAAGTTATTTAAACACAGAATACCTAAATATTGTCTACAATGTCGAGTTGTGTGTTTAGGAAGAGTCAAAACTATATATACATAAATATATAATGTAAGTAAACACAAAATCGTGCATGTGTGCGCTCATGGGAGCCGCAATATTCGGATTGAGGTGATTTTGTAGGCACGTAACATATCTATACTGTAAAATAATCATTGCATACTCATATGTCCAACGCGTAGAGAAGTAAATATACGGATAGTTAGCTTACATCCCATTCACTGAAAATATAGGCCTTTTGTAGGGACTTCCAAACATCACGATACTGAGCCGCCTGCATCCAGCGAATACCAGCGACTCACTTGATATCGTCAGTCCACCTGGTGGGGGGTCGACCAACACTGCGCTTTCTGGTGCGGGGCTGCCATTCCAGCACCTTGGGACCCCAACGGCCTTTGGCTCTTCTAACTATGTGCCCATTGCCATTTCAGGTTCGCAACACGTTGAGCTATGCCGGTGACTTTAGTTGTTCTGTGGATTTCCTCATTTCTGATTCGCGCAATCACGCAAAGATACTCCTAGCATAGCTCGTACCATCGGTCGTTGCTTAAATTTACTTTAAGATTAATCTTGGTTAACTTTTCACGATTTAACGATTTTTCATAACACTCACTAAAAATACCTAAGATACGAATAAATTTTTTTTCTATATTTTCCAAGAGAAACGATTCGCTATAGTTTTAATTAATAGTTGTCAGTCGCTTAGCTTCTGTTTGCCGACAAAGCGTTGTATAAAAGTTATTGTTCTCACGCCGCGAGCAAGATTTATTATTTTGGCTAAAGAACCGTTGAACTTCGATCGAAACTTATTGTCTACTAGGGTCTTGGCAGCGCGAAGCTGGCGTTGAAAATATTAAGAAAGCTTTAACTTCCAGACATCGAGGCTGAGTTGAATAATATGGTTTTTACATTCGATTCAGAGTTTTGGGTATCAATCATTTTGCTAAGCGTTTTGCAATTGACAAGTCCTTTTCAAGATTTTCGACTTTACATTCTGTATAAAGTCGTGTTATTAAACTTAAAATCTGTATTTTATTGATAATTTTGAATGTGAAATTATTTAGATTTTCAAGCAAATTAGAGCTTAAAAATTTAGTATAGTGATGAAATATATACATATATAAAAAAGGACATATTATAACCCTATTCGTTTCTAGGATTCGGTTAAAAACTATAAAAGTAAGTTCACTTATAATGGCAGTCATTTGAAAGATAATTTGTACACGTTTAGTGTTGAACCATTTCGTATACCGAATGGGTTCGTTGTTAAATTTTTATTGTTCACAGCCTGTTTACGTCTCGACGAATAACCGCTTCGTAAATTTTACGAACTTTTCGCCAATATTGTTAACTCATTACGATGCGTCGCTGTTACGGCGGCACTTTATTTAACCGCTTATTTACTGGCGCTCGCGTTTTTTGTGAAAGTAATAATAAATTACGGCGAAAGACAAGTCAACGTACAGCTACGATAATGCCGTGTAACCGACTTCAAAAAAGGAGGAGGTTCTCATTTCAACGCATATGTTTTTTTTAAATGTTTGTTACCTCATAACTTCGTCATTTATTAACTAATTTTGAAATTTTTTCATGAAAAGCGGTTTAGTAATTTTGTGTTAAAATCAAAATAATTGAAATACATCTTTGAAGTCGGTTAAGTGACATGCATGCTAGCTCTTGTATTAGTCTGTAAGTGCATGGATGCTAAATAAATAAATAAGTAATAAGAATGAAGATCAACGTGCCTGAATTATTATCTGCCAATGGACGTCTACTGAATGACATAGACCTCATGTAATTTACTTATGTATTTATGCATGTATTACTTTGCCTAGTAATTACCATACTGGGAAAGGTTAGTTATCAAGGACTAAGAATTCACTATTTTATTTGTAACATAAATGTGAATGTAATGTAAATGGGTGAATGTAATCTAAATACATAACTTAACGGACATAAATCGGTGATATCGGCTTGTCGCCCTCAAAAAGTGTAAACTTACCACCCAACCGACAAAGACGTACCGCCAAGCGATGAAGCGTTCCAGTACGATTTGATTTTGATTGGATTTTCGTCCTCCTCCTTACGCCTACCATCAGGTGAGATTGTAGTCAAAGGCTAACTGGTAAAGAATAAAAAAAAATCAGCAGCTTTAACCTTCATGAAAACCGCACCCCAAGTATTGTATTAATCTCTAGTACTATCGTGATAAGGGCTACATGTAAGAATTGTACGTGCCGCGACCGTGGTCCCGTGTGCTGGCAAGGAGCCAGCCGTGGACAGCCGTTATCTGGAATTTTCATACACACGTTTTGCACTACGCCACATACTCGAATTTTATGCAGGTGCGGGATAAATAAAAATGAACGGGTCGCATGTAGGGTTTAATTCTGGTTTATGAGTATACCGATTTACCTATAAACTCGTTTCATTAATATTTTCAATGTTTCACACGCGAAGTCTTTGTAGCCGTGGAATTACGGGGATATAATATATGTTACTCGGTAGACATTAGTTTATATATGATTAAATTATAGATTTATAATACATAGATAGTGTCACAGGATTCGCAAGCCGTTTTATGTGCCCCGAAATGGAAGCCCTTGACGCATCGCTACGCGACGATAAGTACGCTTATGTGCATGTCGGTTACGGTTATAGCTTAGTTCTTACGCACAGATAGTCACAGAAGTGGCTTATATTTGGAGTAAAAAATTATAAGTGTTGAGGCAAGGGCGTATGCTGCTTACGTTGTTCTAACGTTATAAGCCTTATCAATGATACGACTGACTACAGGGGCTCTTTACGTGTAAAAGCAAAAGTTAGTAAAGTATAATTCACAATCTCACTGAATCTGGTTCTTCCTGAAATAAAAAAACGTATAAAAAAGCTGTCTATAAAATTAAAAAAAATGGAAAGATTTTAGGCAAACATTTTTGTTTGTTAAGTGAGAAATTTTACCCTGTATTTGGGCCTATCAACTAATAATGATACAGGGCCTCTACAGGAAACGCTTCGCCACAGAGTTGCGGGTCTGTGTGTTGTTAGGTCTAAGGATTAAATGTTTTTAAAACCGGTCTAGTAGCTGTTATTTTAAATCGTAAAAAATAAATAAACGAAAAATCAAATCTACTGAACCTTTTTATAATGTTAGTTTAGACAAAACTAAAATAAAATAATAATACGAAAAAGTAAGCTAAGTAAAAACACTTATCCACCATTGCTATGTGTAACGCTAGTGACATAGGTCGACAGATAATTTCCCGTCTATAGCCCGCCGCTGCTCTTTCCCACGAGATTTAGCGCTGTCTCGCAACCTGCAAGTTTCCGGATATAGGGTGTCAAGGCGGCCGCCCCAGTGTCGGGCCACTGAAATTGTTTCCGGCATAAATTCACCAGATAGCGGTCCTGAAACAATTCTCATCAATACAAGCGTAGACAGCTATCTAAACGGTCACACCTTGATAGTTACTTAGATGTTGTTATTAAACTATATCTCAGTAAACGTTTATTACATACTAGCGGACGCCCGCGACCTCGTCCGCGTGGAATTTAGTTTTTCACAAATCCCTCGGGAACCATGGATTTTTCCGGGATAAAAAGTAGCCTATGTCTTAATATATCTCAATACCATATTTCAGCTAATTCGGTTAAGTAGTCGAGGCGTGAAAGAGTAATAAATATTCATATCATTAAAATCATCAATAATATCAGTTTTCGCAAATCTCGGGAAACCATGGATTTTTTCGGGATAAAAAGTAGCCTATGTGTTAATCCAGAGTAAAATCCATTTCCATTCCAAATTTTAGCCAAATCGCTTCAGTAACAAACATCAAAGAGTAACAAAGAGTAACAAACAACCAAACATACATCCAAACATCCATACAAACTTTCGCGTTTATAATACTAGTAGGATTTATACAGGTTGCTCGAGAGTATTTTCCATAACTCTAGGGTTATAATGTTTAAAAAAAAAATTAATTAAAAAATGTCTAAGGAACATGACTGTTCTAAAATGTATAGTAAATATTTTCGGAGTAAAAAATATTTCTTTTGTAAATAGATCTTATATTGTGTCCCTTATAACGCATCTTTATATTATGACCTAGCCAAACTTATTCATTAATAAATATCACGAAATAGCTTACTAGTGAAGTACAGAGTGCCAGTTGCAATATCTCGTCGATATCGACAGTTTTACCACTACGATTACGTATTTTAAAATGCGTCTGTTAAATGGATAGTCGGAATTATTTGAATTACTTTGCATGAAAACATAAAATGTTTTATTTTTGTTAAAAAGTTATGCACTTCGGCCATACTGATATCAAAAATGCAATCAGTAAAATTTTTGTCTGTCTGTCTTTCTGTCTGTCTGTCTGTATGTTCGTTATAGAAACAAAAACTACTCGGCGGATTTTAACGAAACTTTTTACAATTATTCTTCATACTCCTGCGCAGGTTAAAGTGTACTTTTCATTATGCTACGATCAGAGTAGTGAAGGAAAATGTTGGGAAACGGGAGAAGTTACTCCAATTTTAAGCTTCCGTCACGTGGTAGGGGTAGGGTAGGGGTTTGGATAACTCATAAGCTCGGTCGGTGGTAGGGGTAGGGTAGGGGTTTGGATAACATATACGCTCGGTCGGTGGGCTTGGTTTAAATCCAGTTCTAAGTCTTCTAAATGTATGTTATGTTATAGTAGAATATTCTTAGAGAGAGTCAAGATTTATCCAAGTGAACGAGAATTGTAAAAAATAAGCAAGCAGTATTCGACGCCATCGGTGATGCATTTTAGATGCGGGCGCAGCTGTGGAATAAAGGAGTGAATCTGCAATTCTTTAAAATGTTTTCCTATGAATGTCTCCGGGGTAGGAAAAACATGCAAATAGTGCTAACATTTTCCTTTTAACATCTGTTGTCGAAACAAGTTTAAATATTCGTAAGGGAAATAAAAGCAAATGCGGAGATATTCAAAAGAGTGTTTCGTGGAGATTTTTTTTTCTGAAACAGTCCGTTTGATTTTTATAAAACGTCAATTATTAATGTTAATGAAACTGAAATAATTTATTTTAATTAGATTCACTTCCCGAGGTTTTTGAATAATTTATTTGTATTTCTGATCTTCCTTTGCTTGTTGGGTTTTTACAGACAAATAGCGGACGCCCTCGACTTTGTCTGCGATTTAACATATAATAATGCGTTTACAACTTCTTTTATAATGAAGGTCTAGTCATTGATAATTTTATACTATAGATCGGTTGCGTCCCTACAAAATCACCGCAAAAAGTGATCCGAATAATAGGCTACAACACTGAGCGCACACATGCACAATTTTATCTTTAATTCCATTATATATTTATGTATATATAGTTTTTACACTTCCTGAACACACAACTCGACGTTGTAGACGATATTTAGGTATTATTTGTTTAAATAACGTCCGTTTGTTGACCACAACTAACATTGAGTTGTGTATAAATTTCCTCTTTTAAGCGCCTCATTTTTTAAACACTAGTAACACATCTAAGAGCAGTGATAGCCTAGTGGATATGATCTCTGCCTCCGATTCCGGAGGGTGTGGGTTCGAATCCGGTCCCGGGCATGCACCTCCAACTTTTCAGTTGTGTGCATTTTAAGAAATTAAATATCACGTGTCTCAATCGGTGAAGGAAAACATCGTGAGGAAACCTGCATACCAGAGAATTATCTTCATTCTTTGCGTGTGTGAAGTCTGCCAATCCGCATTGGGCCAGCGTGGTGGACTATTGGCCTAACCCCTCTCATTCTGAGAGGAGACTCGAGCTCAGCAGTGAGCCGAATATGGGTTGATGACGACGACGACGAACACATCTAGCAGTGTTTAATATTTCTCTGGTCTCTAAGGTTTGGTCTATTACGTGCTCTCTCTCAATCTCAATTTAAAATTTTATTGACAGAATTGGTCCGCCAGTACTAAATATTTATTCTGTATCATTACGTTGCCTTTAGCATCATTCTCATATGGCGATACAATTCTGCGTCATCTGTAAAATCAATTTGTTTATACAATCCCACAATTGACCACATGATAGCGTGTCGATGAGGATTTTACGCTGATTAAGCAATAAATTCTTGAACAAATATTTCATCAATTTTTGTGCACACTGTACTGTGGTTATTGTATATTAATTTTATGTTTTACTAGCGGACGCCCGCGACTTCGTCCGCGTAAATTTCGATGTCAACTTTACTACTACCCCTACCCTATCCTACCCCTACCCTACCACTACCCCAACCCTACCCTACCCAACCCCTACATCTACCCTACCCCTACCCCAAACCTACCCCTACCTTACCTACACCCTACCCCCATCCTACCCCTACCCTCCCCGTACCCTATCCCTTTCCTACCCCTATCCCACCCGTACCCCTATCTCACGCCTATCCTACCCTTACCCTACCACTTCCCTATCCTACCCGTACCTCTACCCTACCACTACCCTACCTCTACCCCTACCCTACCACTACCCTAAACCCGGCCCTAAACCTACCCTACCCCTACGCTTCCCTACCCGTACCCTACCCTACCCTGTAACTTCTCTATCTTACTCCTACCCTTAGCAAAATCAGTAAAGTTCTTCGAGAGTGGTGGTATGACCAAGAGAAATAGAGACTTCTATGCTAATAATATAAAGAGGTAAAGTTTGTGTGGTTGTAGGAGGTAATCTCTGGATCTAGTGGCCCGATTTGGAAAATTGTTTTATCAATAGAAAGCTACGTTATTTGCGAGTGTCATAGGCTATGTTTGATCCCCATATTCACACGGGAACGGGAACTACGTAAATGAAAGCGCCGGGCGTCATATAGCGGAATTTCTGCGTCTTTTAGAAATTTTGTATTATCTCCGAAACTATTTAAGTAATTAACATACTGTAAATGGCAAATCTTATCTCCATAATATCCTTGTGATTATTAAATAATTTATTTTAATAAGGATTAAAGTTTAGTTGTATAAATAATGACGTAAACCTAAGTATATAAAATTAATAATTTTTAAAACACAAAAGGTACTATATCTGCTAATATATAGAAGATAGATATATGGTGTCGCGAACTTTTTTGTAGAACTTTCAAAGATACATAGAGTCTCCATACATTAATTTTAATTTTACACAATAGTTAAGGCAGCGCATGCGAATAAGTCTGTTTAAGAGGATTTTCAGTCCGACCTGTATGACAAAAACTGTGATAACTCGGCTAATATATATGATACCAATATAAAATATAGCCTATAGCACTCCCCGATAATGTAGCATTCTATTGGTGAAAGAATTTTTAAGATCGGACCAGTAGTTCCGAAGATTACCCCATTTAAAAAATGTGACAAACTTACAAACTTACAAACTTTACCTCTTTATAATATTAATAATAATAATAATATAGAAGATAAGCGATTTATGGAGTACGGAGGATTATTATAATTTTTAATGGTAAAGCGCACCACGTCATATCTCAAGTCAAGAGACAGACAAAACTAAATGTCGAAATACTTCTCTAGTCCATTCGCAGCGAATAGATATTTTCGATATACTTACACACACATCACTATTTAGCCCCAAAGTAAGCGTATGCCCTGTGTTATCTGTGGTACTAAGATAGCGGATTTTGTCAAATATATTTATAAATAACATATGAATACTTATATTAAGTACAAATAAACCTAGACACTCGATAACATACATGCTCATCACAAAAATATTTTCCATTTGTACAAATCGAACCCACGGCCGTGTATGCATAAAGCAGGATAACTGCCCACTGCGCCACACGGGCGTCAAATTAGTCGACTTTTGTCTTTCTCTCAACTCTTTTGCAACAACTGCAGCAGCTAAAAAGCGGCAGATAGAGCATTGCAACATTATCTATGAGTACTGACTCGTACCTACATATCATTACCTACTCGTAGTATCATATTTTAGTAAATGTATAAACTACATAGACCATAAATAAACCCGATCAGTTAATGACTGATAACTCAAATTACATCTTATTCTTTTTTTTATTGCAAAACTACCACATTAGATGATTTCGAAATAATTATATTTTAGTACCGTTTCTACAGATTTTTTTCACATATTTCTTTTTTAATCAACTTCAAGTGTCACGAACACGAATATTCAAATATATTGACGAATGAGAGGAAAGAATTTGGAATGAATACCTATGCATATTTCATCCAACAATTTCATGAAATACCTGAAATGATTCGCATATCATTAAACATACTCGTATTACAACATCGCGAACGTAAAGTACCGTTAAAACATTTTTTATCCATTACCAGCGGCGAAGAGTACAAGCAAACCGATTTCCACCGAGCTATATTAAAAAAAATAACATTGAACCTATATGCTACCTACTGATCGGTTTAAAGGGCGTGCCAAAGGGCAAAACCCAACGATTAAGTTTTTTGCTTTTCCTTTTATAATCTGATCAAGTAATCGTAGAGTGTGAAATGACTTTCTGTCTTTCCTGCCACCTATAGTAATGTTAATAATAATAATCTAAAATTTCTTGGCAAGCGCGTCCTAACTTAGATCTCATCATTGCTTTCAATCAGATATGATTGTAGTCCAATGCAAACAATCTCTATCAATAGTTCCATAATTTTTCGCGAACAGACAGAAAGCTTAGAGTCAGCAGGCGATGGAGCAAGCTATTTTTGAACTTTCTCTGCGAAGATAGAAACAGAAATGAGGATATCCGCAGACGAACCAAAGTCACCGACATATCTCAGCGAGTCGCTAAGTTGAAGTAGCAATGGGTAGGGCACCATAGTTTGAAGAGCTGGAAAAAGTGCTGGAATGGCGATCCCGCAGTGCCCAGTGTTGGTCAACCTCCCCACTATGTGAATTAAGGACATCAAGCGAGTTGCAGGGAGCCGCTGGACACTGGCGGCCTGAGATTTTGATGTTTGGAAGTCTACACACGGTTATTCCAGCAGTGGACGTCCATCGGCTGATAATGATTTAGATAGGTACAGGCATGAAGGTCAGAAATGTAAATAATTCACCCGATTAACCGATGTTACCGGTGTATATGAGTTGGAGCGTGTCACATTTAGGAAATAAAGTAACTTGTCACGGATTCGGCGTGTCCTCTATTAATCCTCGCGGTTTTGGGCGCAATCCAATCAATACACGCCGAAGCTAAATTGGAAAATTGAATACTGGCTCATCAGTTTTTTCTGGTGCGATTTTAATTTAAAGGCTTTGTCGAAAATCTGTTACTATCAGTGAGAGGGTATTTTCTTTTTTGGTAGCTGTAATTAAATTTTTAATACTTCTTCACCCTCATTTGTTGCCAATTCATTTGTTTTGCAAAACTCTAGTGACGTCGCGGTAAAGTTATTAGCTAAACAGTGTACCTAGTGTATTGATGTGTACATAAATGTGTCAAATAGTATTTTATATATATAGATAAGGTTATATATTTATGTATGTATAGTTTTTACACTTCCTGAACACACAACTCGACATTTTAGACGATATTTAGGTATTATTTGTTTAAATAACGTTCGTTGTTGACCACAACTCACATTGGGTTGTGTATTTTTCTCTTTTGCCTCATTTTTCATGCGCTGGTAACACATCAAACAGTATTTAATGTCACTGCTTTAAAATATGAAAATTGTCTTGACACATACCTACGTACCTACTTAAAACTCACAGCCATCAAGCGTAAACCTGACATATATTTTATATAGATATCTAACATAAACAATCATAGACTAAATTTACCTACACACCCTAGAGGATATGAATAGACAACACAACTCATAAGTCTTGACTAATTTAGGGTCAGGCACGCATCGGGGGTTTGATGTAAGGTGGACGATTCTGGCCTTTGACCGGAGCGTGTTTCCCGTTTGAGGCACTTAAGGCCCATAAATTAGTGAAAGCTACCCGCAAACGGTGAGGTGGGTGTTTGCCACGTGAGTAATGGCCTCAGAGAGACCCGGCTGAAGCTCGTAATGCTAAAAATTTCCTATAGCCATACCCTACATACGCGTACACGAACATACTTGCCTATTTTGCGGGTTTGCGGTCTAACTGGCCGCACACAACTATTGCCCTATTTGGCATTGAAATACAGCAAATTGACCCGTTAATATATTACCGCTTGTAATTAATTGGGTAACATTGTTTTGTTGCAGGTAAATTCGTTGGAGCATATAGAAGTTTGTATGAGTAGGTACTTCGTTATTCCAATGGTTAGTCTATGTGGTTTCGGATCAAGCGGTTCTGGGTTCGAATCCTGGATTTAGCCTATGGAATCCTGAGTTAAAATTCTCACCGCTAAGTAGGAAGTTGGTGTTGTTGAGATCATCATCATTATCAGCTGATGGACGTCCACTGCTGGACATAGGCTTCTTGCATGGACTTCCAAACAAAACAGCCTCGAGCCGCCAGCGGCTCCCTGCAACCCGCTTGATGTCTTCGATCCACCTAGTGGGGGGTCGACCAACACTGCGCTTTTCGGTGTAGTCATTCCAGCACCTTGGGACTCGAACGTCCATCGGCTCTTCGAACTATGTGGCCTACCCATTGCCACTTTAGCTTTGCGACTCGCTGAGCTATGTCAGTGACCTTGGTTCGTCTGCGAATCTTCTCATTTCTGATTCGATCACGCAGAGAAACCCCAAGCATAGCTCGCTCCATCGCCCGCTGAGTGACTTTGAGCCTTCTAAGGCCCATAGTTCGCGACCAAGGATCGGATATATCGGTTAGCGATCGGAGGTTAACTAAATGAAATTGATACTTACGTATTTCTGAGTAAGGAGGTACAGCTCTACGGATTAACTTGACGCCTGGCTCGAATGTTTCTACTGTGTTTGTTTGCTTGTGTTTGGTAGCCAGGTGTCAAGCTAACGCGCACGAGTTATATGTCACTCCATCACCCACTGATTGTCCAAAACATAGATAACAAAATAGAGACTGTAGGCTAAAACAGTTATATCAAAACTAGTAAAAGTGTCAAGGTTGTAACATAGTTACATAGTTAACGTTCGGCACGAGATAGTCAAAACGCATTACGGAGAAGACGATAACTAATTAGGTCAGACGAGGGTCGTCTGGTCGCCTTAACTGATAACAACGCACGCGTCCCTACGTCACATCTTGATAATTCGTAATTCTACTTAATATATCTCTAGGCATAACTCGCAAGTTCCATCACTGTTCCATCAAGATAACTAATATATGCTAGGCTCTGGATCTTTTTTACTAACTTTCAAAAAGGAGTATGTTCAGCAGTTATGCACCTATCTACTCGTGTACCTACTTAATATTAAAAAGAGGTAAAGTGTCATCATCATCATCATATCAGCCGATGGACGTCCACAGCAGGACATAGGCCTTTTGTAGGGACTTCCAAACATCACGATACTGAGCCTCCTGCATCCAGCGAATCCCTGCGACTCGCTTGATGTCGTCAGTACACCTGGTGGGGGGTCGACCAACACTGCGCTTACTAGTGCGGGGTCGCAATTCCAGCACTGTAAAGTGTATGATGCAGTTATTAGGGATAATATCTGAATCTACAGAACTGATTTTGAAATTTCTTTTGCCATTGGAAAGCTACTTTATTTGTGAGGGTAAAGGCTATATTTTATCCGCGTATTCTCACGGGAGCGTGAACTACGCGAGTGAAACCGCGGGGCTTCGGCTAGTGTGTTAATAAACCCAAGACAAGGAGAGCTTAATCCTGGACTTGTCGATTATAAAGCAAGTTTTCCTATATATATGACAAGGAGGTCGCCAAGATTGTGGTCGAACTAGTGCAATCGATTAATTCGTTGTATCTTGGACAATTAGTTTGAATATACATATCGATTTCTCAAAGGAATATATACCACTGTGGGAATTGCTAAAGGAACAGTAATTGTGTTAAATTTAAAAGCTATACCATTAATTGTGTTTATAACACATTGGCCCGTAAAGTATCGCTTATTTCACCAATTTCAATATCGTTATGTACCTCATTACGCACAATATGTGTCGTAATGTAAAGAAAAATGCACATGTGCCGTAATGTAATATAAAACCTTTATCATCCTTATAATAACGAACGATACTTTTTTACATCTTGACAAAGAGTTTTTATGTCAGAAAAGTGCTCAACATTTTATAAATAAAATTAACTTTGTGAGATAAAATATAATAAAAAAACATTTAACTCTTATATTTTAATCATTTTCACCATAAATGTCAACCATTTATATGTATCAGAAACATACAAATATTAATTTACTTTATTAGTAATACTGGCTGTTTTTGGTGTATTTGTCAAAAAAAAAAACGCTGGTGTGCGCACTTCCTCGCAAATGTGTTCTAAAACGTCGTATGACATACGTGCGCTTTGATAATTACAGCCTCTGGTTTCTTACTATAGCTCTCGCCTTTGGCTCGAGCTTGCAATATCGCCTCGGCTGTAATTTTCAACTTACTGCACTTATATCATAATGTACTATTATCATAGTGGTCGCTTGGAATAACAACATACGGTTTCATTGGTTTGAAGAATCAAAATAGAATTCAAAAAATTTATTTCAATTAGGCTTACTTTACAAGCACTTAGAAACGTCAAGTTATGTCATGATGGTGGTAATTAAAGTCGAAAACTTAAAATAAAAGTTACGAGGGTACCAAACGCGCCTCGCGCAAAACCGTTTGAAATAGATTTTGAAATGAAGCGGTCACGTAGTCGGACAATTTTTGCGAGTAGGGGCATATTTGTTATTTTTCCCTTCCCTTCGTTTCATGATATATCTGATTCGCCATGAATATCACATGTAAGTACACAAAGTTTGAGCATGTCAGGTCATTAATCAATATTTTGTTCCTGGGCGTAAGGACTATACGTGTGAGTTACTTATCAAAAGCGGATGCAGTTCAACAGATAAGTAGTGTAACATAACTGTATTTGTGCTTATTGCAATAATCAGTTATCGCTACAGTTCAGACCTTTTTAATAGGTATTATTGATGATAATAATATATCATCCATGTTACTCGTCACTCTGGGATTTCCATACTGAGGATAAATTCCTCAGTTTAATTCGAGAATATTTTTAGGTAATGTACAATGTAATTGACAAATGAAGGAAAAAAACAAGTCTTTAAGGAAATTGAAAGTTGATAAAATATTGAGAAATGGAGATTTCAAAAATGGAATAGCAAAAATACTAACTAACTACTAACATATTGTAGACTAATTGTCTGAAAAAAATACCGGTGATAAATATTAATAAATAAATACCATGAGAATTTTTTTTTTGGCTCTTAAACGTCTTGTCTGTTCACCGTCAAACTTACACTAAAAAGTAGGTTACAATGTTTGCAACAAAGTTAACGTTTATCAATGACTAGCTGACGCCGCGCGGTTTCACCCGCGTGGTTCCCGTTCCGGTAAGAATACGGGGATAATTCGATAAATGGGCTGTCTAACACTTAAAGAATTTTTCAAATCGGGCCAGTAGTTCCTGAGATTAGCGTGTTCAAACAAACAAACTGTTTAGCTTTATAATATTAGTATAGATAAATAGAAATTCGCAATAAAGATAGTCGGAATTAGTAGCAGCCTCAAATGAAAGTCTTTGCTTGATAAAAACTCTAAATTTCGATTCAATAATAAATCCAAATTTTAGCATCAAGTTTTTATATGCAATTAAAAATCTATTAGGATAATTTATTACAGCGGCACGGCGTGACAAAGAAAGATGATCAACATTTTTGTTTACCGGAAAAACTGTGTTGCATTTCACGAAGCCTTTGGTTCGTTAGAGCACAAAGCATTTTCGGGACCTCAAATGGATTTTTTTAGCGAACCATGCCTAACACGTGTTTTTATCAGCCCGGCCGTCAAAACAATGACTTGCCGTTGCTTGGTGAAGGAGTAAATAAAGGAGCTCATAATAAATTATGATAAAAATCCTTCGAAAACTTTTTATAAGGAAGATGGATTAGAGCATTTATAACTCTTTTATATGTTGGTTACAAAAGATTTTTTAATCGAATTCCGAAAAGGCGTTTGTTTTCTTAAAATCCGATTACCTCTACTTGGGCATATTCTGATGGTGGAATTAGTGGAAAATCACCGAGTAAGTAATCACTAATTGACTCGGTGAACTTTGGGAGATTCTATACAAATTATAAAACAACACGCTTATTCATACTTTGAATGCAATTAAACTTGAAGATATTAATACTTTTTGTAAAAAGTATTTGTTAAAAACATAAAAGTTGATATCTGCTAACGAAACTTTGCGTATTACTTCATCGCGTACGAGCATGAGAAGAAAAAAATTGTTATTAATTTCTTAAGTAAATAAATAAATAAATACAAGAATGTTTGTACTTACAACATCATAATAAAACTGATCGAATTAAAAAAAATACGGAATATAATGTAATTATGAAATAGGGCTTGAAAGTTTACATTGATTTCCACGCGGAAGAAGTAGCGGGCGTCTGCTAGTAAATAAATAAATACAAAAATGTTTGTACTTGCAACATTTACTTCGTGTTGGACAGACACTTCAGATACAGAGTTGATCCCTATGTTGAAGGAAATGTTCATTTTCTACAACTTTCATAAACTTTTATGAGAGTTGTAATAAGCGCTGTTATACCTGACTAAGATGCTGCAATAGCGACCCCTTTAGACACCCCTCTGCACTATATTAAACAAGTGGGTTGAGACGATGTAAATACGAATTTTTTTGTGAACAACTTTAAGCTAGGTGACACTTTTTTAAAGGGACTTAAATTGTTCATTATCGTTTTACTAGACTGAAAAAAATTGGCTCATTGTTTTGAGATGTGAATACATAATTTCAATACGAGCCAAAACGCTACCAGCTAAGTCATGATGTCACGTAAACCCATAAACACTAAACTGTAAAATAACAAAACTGAGAGAAGCAAAAATTGGACATGCGTTAGTTTGACGTTTATTCCTCTATTGACATTGTGACGTCACAAAATGGACGACGTTTGTGACGGTTGGAAAAATGGAAAAACTACATAATATAAAAATTAAGTTTTATAAGAAATCCTTAACTTATTCTAACTAAATAGATAGATATATCGGTCCTTTATTCCGTGTATTATACGAAATTAATAATGTTTATATTAAATTTGATATGAGTTAACTACCCTATTGCTGAATATTTTTACGTAAGTTACCAATGGACAAACTCGACTAAATCTTTAAGTCGACAAAAAAAGCAATTGAGTTGTTGAGTTTTTGGCGACTCTTCTCAACGCTTTCAAGCTGTTTTGCGTTTTAATCTAACTTACCTAAATACATATATTTTTTAAATTAAAATAAGCAAAAAAGTTATACGAGTAGTACATAGCTAGCATATAGTTAAAACCCACTATTCAATTTCGGCGTAAAATTTACTTATGCCGAGACAACTCCAACGTAACACCTGCGTCTCCGAATTTAGATTAGTGCATCAAAAGTTCACAGCGCTGAAAAGGCAACTCTAAGTTTTCCTACTGAATCGTATAAATGTTAATGAATGCCAGGCGACTCTAATGAGATTACCGTTCCCGTGAAATTGGATTCTCGTAGGACTTCTTTAATTTTCAGTGAACGCGAAAATTAGGTGGATCCTACGTTATATTCAATTTCACTTCAGAAGGCTGAAATGTGACATTTGATCAATCTATAATAATAACAATACTCTAAAAGCGAGATATACTCGTATATTGTGCTCTTAAAACAAGGTAAACTTTAAACCTATTTATAACACATTTGCTCGTAAAGTATCTGTTATTTCAACAATTTTAATATTTTTAATGTATCTCTACGCAGATGTCCTTAATGTATAGTAAAATGCACATGTGATGTGTGTGCAAACTCGGATTGTCGACTATTTTGTTAAATTCTAATAGCGATGACACACAAATTGCAATTTCCATGATATTTCACTGACAACGGATGACATCTTGACTATTTTACTCAGACCAATTACATATGGACCTATCATCATTATCAACCCATATTCGGCTAACTGCTGAGCTCAAGTCTCCCCTCAGAACGAGAGGGGTAAGGCATTGGCCTAACCCCTCTTGTTCTGCAAACCTGCAAACCTGCATACCTAAGAGTTTACCTAATTCTCTACGTGCGTGAAGTCTGCCAGTCCGCATTGACTATTAGCCTTTTGAGATGAGACTCGTGCTTACCACATAACAGTGAGCCGAGGGTTAGTGACGATGATGATTATATTCTAAAGGTAACGCAGGCAGGATAACGTAGTTACGCGATTCAATTTCCAATCTCCTTAATAATAAGTACATTACACAAATACGTACGTACTTTACTCGACACACACAGAAGCCTCAATCAGTCAGAAGAGATGGCACACGTCATGAATTTCACAGTAGGTTAGTGCAGTACTCCGCCTATACACAAGTCTCTATGTTGAGCTGAAACATACATATTTATGTAGACGGAACGAATTTTATCCGCTTAACATTTTTACTTCATCTGTGTTTTCCATTCATCATCCACAGAGCAATGAATATTTAATTTGCTTTGCATTTCCATACCGCCAACTCTTCTAAAAGATGTAAGAAAAAGAAACAAAAGTACTCGGAATTGTTCTGAAAATAACTACGTACTAACTTGTTTTAAGCTGATAAAAATGTTTGTTGTTGGATTTAACCATTGAAAAAATTCTTAATGATTGTGATTTTTATGTTTATGTTTGTTTACATATGAAATGTTCCTTTTTGAGACTTGTTTGCTGATGACAGAGTATCATTAAAAATATATATTTTTCTAGGTTTGTATAGATTTTCAGTTTGTTGTTGTGATAAAATATCAAATTTTAAATAATCTTTTATGCTCAGCCATCTTTATGAATTAAAATTGATGTTTAAATTTGCATTAAGGTTCATTTTTGTCAGGTTTTATGAAGTGGTTAGGCTTCAGCCAATGATTAGTTACGGAGTATAGTTAAAATAATTGACCATTTTTAAGTTAGCCAGTTACCATCTGAATGCATTGTCAGTTCATGATTATCAACCCATATTCGACTCACTGCTGAACTCGATTCTGCTCTCAGAATGAGAGTGGTTAGGCCAATACTCCACCACGCTGGCTCAATGCGGATTGGCAGACTTCACACACGCAGAGAATTAAGAAAATTCTCTGGTGTGCAGTTTTCCTCACGATGTTTTTCTTCACTGTTATTGTCAGTTAATAAACCCATAATAATATTATAAAGCTGACGAGTTTCTTAGTTTGCTTGAAATCTAATCTCAGCAACTACTGATGGTTTGAATTAAAATTTTGTTTTAGTGTTGGATAGGTAATTTATTCAGAAAACGCTGTGAAATGGCAGGGCACTGCTCATGTCAGAAAAAATTGCAGCAAGTAATTCATTAAATAAAAAAAAAATTAAGAATTTTTGAGTCTCTACAGAATGTACTTCCAACTATATTAAGTCACCTTGCTAAAAATCAATCCGAGTAATGGTTAGTCTGAATCTACAGGGATTAGTCGCAAACAAACTGTTTCTTTAGGAACTTTTCAATCACTATCCAACAATCCTTTGTTGTCCTGATCGGATGAGTTTATTAGTCGTATCGATTTTGCCTCTCACTTTACGATTATCTCGTAGGTAGCAACAAGATTGGCTCGTGAAACTTTAGGGTTTCAATTGCACGGTATCAAAGGGGAATATTACGTTATTTGATCGGATTTTCGAAAGGATATTTTGCATTGCGATTCAAATTTCAACCCATCTTATATGCTGTTGAAATTTTGAATTGACGTTAGGTACTTCTGAAGATATAATTATTAATTATGATTTTTAAAAAGTATTTCATTCATAAGCCAACAGTCAGACCACTCATCTATTAAAAAATGTCTCGTAGCTCCAGGGTTAAATTAATTGGAAAGGATATTATAATTGAGCAACAATTTTTTTACAAATCAGATTTTAATCAAAATCGAATCAAATACGAAAAACATGTGCACTTTCGAAGCCGTAAGTGGAATTGATTTAAATAATATTTCAGACCCAAGTCATGCCAAAATTACGTAGAACCCTTCGCAGTTTCAGGGTTTACCATCATGTATACGGGAATATAAACCTATCTGGTATTGTATCTGGTACGACAGTGCGATGGTAAAAAGGCGAAAGAGATAATATAACTCCTGAGAACACTAATTCGAAATGTATACAGGACTAGCGGACGCCCGCGACTTCGTCCGCGTAAAAATTGATGTAAACTTCTCTACCTCTACCTTATCCTGCTCGTAAACCTACCCAACCCTACCCTACCCTACCCCTACCTTACTCCTACCCTACCGCTAACGCTAACCCTTCCTTCCCCCCACCTTACCCTACCCTAACCCTACCCGTAACCTATCCATACCCTATCCTACCCTACCCCTAATCTACCCCTACCCTACCCCTACCTTATTCCTACCCTACCGCTAACCCTAACCCTTCCCTACCCCTACCTTATCCCTACCCTAACCCTACCCTACCCGTACCCTACCCCTACCCTACCCTACCCCTATCCTACTCCTCCCCTACCCTATACGTTCCATATCCTTCCCCTACCTCTACCTTTCCCCTACCCTACACTACCCCTACCTTATCCGTACCCTACCCTACCCTACCCTACAGTTTCCCTAAATTACCCCTACCCTACCTCTATCCTACCCCTTCCCTACCCCTATCCTATTCCTACCCTCAGTGAAATTGGTCCAGCCTTTTGCGTGGTGCAATGACCAAAAGTATATAATTTCCCAAGCGACTTCTATGCTAATACTATAAAGAGGTAAAGTTTGTGTGGTTGTCGGGGGTAATCTCTGGATCTATTGGACCGATTTGGAAAATTCTTTTACCAATAGAAAGCTACATTATTTGCGAGTGTCATAGGCTATGTTTGGTCCTCATATTCACACGGGAACGGGAACCACGTAATTGAAACCGCGGGGCGTCATATAGCGGCATTTCTACGACTTACAGAAATTTTGTACTATCTCCGAAACTATATAACTAATTAACATACTGTAAAGGGCAAATCTTATCTCTATAATATCCTTGTGATTATTAAATAATTTATTTTGATAAGGATTTAAGTTTAGTTCTGTAAATAATGACGTAAACCTTAGTTTAAAATTTAAATAATTTATTAAAGTACTAAAAGTACTATATCTGCTAAAATATAAAAGATAGATATATGACGTCGCGGACTTTTTTGTAGAACTTTTAAAGGTTCAAAAAGCCTCCATACATTTATTTCAGTTATACGCAATGGTTGAGGCAGCGCATGCGAATAAGTAAGTTTTTCGGTCTGACCTGTAAGAGAAAACCCGCGATATCTCAGTAGTTATATATGATATAAATATAAAATATAGCCTATAGCACTTCCCGATAACGTAGCATTCTATTGGTGAAAGAATTTTTAAAATCGGTCCAGTAGTTCCGAAGATTACCCCATTTCAAAAAATTGTTACAAACTTACAAACTTACAAACTTACAAACTTTACCTCTTTATAATATTAGTATAGATACATTCTACAACAGACAACATTCTAGCGATGATCCAGAAATGATACTGGCACGTTTGGTCGATGATCTAAAAATCATGAGTGATATACAGGTTGCTCGGTAGTATTTCCCATAACTTCAAGGTATTGAAGAGTCCACTTATAGGAGCCAAACTGTATAACTAATATTTTTTTCAACTGAAAAATATTAACTTTTTATGCTTTCATACAAATTCAAAATATTCCGAATATGAATAACACACGCCTTTATCTATTCTTGTTTTTAAATTTTTTAAAGTTTGGCTACGTCATAAATAAAAAGATGTGTATAAGGGAAACATTTTAAGATCTATTTACAAAAGAAATATTATTTACTCCGAAAATATTAATTTTAGAACACATATTCTTTGAACATTTTTAATTTATTATCGGTAAAGAATATAAACCCCAGAGTTATGGGAAATACTCCCAAGCACCCTGTATATACCACTACACTTTTCACATTCTCGTATTGGAGTAAACAAGCGATACAGTGTTGCAGAAATCGTTACCTATCTCGGATCGTACTCGTAGCTCGGTCCTCGATAAATAATTAACGAACACTGGAGTACATTTTCATGAAGGTGTGCTTCAGCAGAGTGCACGGCTTTGACTTACGTTCATATATGCAATATGATAACGACATTTGCAGCGTATTCCGTTTGTTGCATACGTCTTCATCTACTGACACAGTAGAGTATAAGCCGTCTATACTCCATAGGACGACGTAGATAAAGCTTTGTTACTAGATCTATCTATACCACAGCCTTTCGTGATGAATACTGTCTACCAACCAACAAAGAAATTGAAAATGAAGGTAGAAAACGTATGTCATTTCATAACTTATTTATTTTAAATTATGTATGGTTTTTTATAAAATGTTGTTCAAAATTTATTAACCATATTTAATTGTTCTAAGCTTATTTATCAAATTTATTTTCATTATTTTAGAACAATTTTTTTTAAATTATTACTAGGTGTGAAATGACTAGTGATTTGTACTCACATTTTTAATTTGTTTGTTGGTAAACAGTATTTATCAAAAACGGCTGTAGTATAGATGTGTAATACAATATTGTTGGAATCACTTACGTTTGTTTATGGTAGGTATTCTGATTTAATTCATCATCATCATCATTATCAGCCGATGGATGTCCACTGCTGGACATAGGCTTCTCGCATGGACTTCCAAGCACAATGGTCTCGAGCCGTTAGCATCCAGCGGCTTCCGCTTTATGTCCTCGGTCCACCAACGCTGCGCTATCCAGCATATTGAGACCTCAACTTCCAACGGCTATTCGAACTATGTGGCATTTTAATTTAATTGTAGATTTGTAGAACATATTGTATTACAGAAATAATAAGTACAATAAGAAACTTACGCTAACTTATTCTTATAATTATACAAATCATACCCAGGAGAAATAGTGGAATTATTTATGCAATAATATAGGCACATAATATAAAGACTCTACTATACAGATCGTGAGCTGTTTTTGTATTAGTCATTGAGAAGTTAGCCCTTGACTGCGGCTTACTGATGTTAAGACGAAGTGTTAAGAGGGCCGGATTAAGGAGGTCTAAAGGCGGTCAAAGTCGCTGGCGTCCGCTAGTCCTCTTTAAAGTTAAAATAACTAAATGTAGTCTGAAATGGAAACGGGCTTACTAGAAAGAAGTACACAAGTTCATTTTACTCATACATCTGACAGACGTACCGCCAAGCGATTTAGCGTTCCGGTACGATGTCGTGTAGAAACCGAAAGTAGTGTGGATTTTCATCCTCCTCCTAACAAGTTAGTTCGTTTCCATCTTATACTGCATCATCACTTACCTACAGGTGAGATTGTAGTCAAGGTACTTGTAATAATAAAAAATAAAAAAAACTCGTTTTTATCTGATTTAGACACTTCTGAGAAAATCTATTACCAAAAGAGATTTAATTGATTATTGTTATTAATCTGTAGGTAATATAAATTGCTTCTGTTGCTGCAGAATGTTGAATATAAAATTACTCATTCAGTATTTTCAGCGAAAAGTAAAATGAAATTGTCAATGATAAAGAAAAATTAATAACATGCATCATGCGCAAAATTTGTTACGGATATGAACGAAATTATTCCCGCCCAAGGCTGTAAAATTAAAACATTGTGTCTATAAAATAGAACACTGGTCGGTAACTATATAATGTGATGAAATTATTTTGTTCGCGTATCTATTATTTGCAGTAATTTAAGCATGAATTAACACTGAATTGTTACAAAATATTTTTCGTAATTAAAGAACACAATTTAAATTTAATTCCATTTTGAACGCGCGAGTAATGAGTCCGGCGTATTCTGAATACCACTATGTTTTTACGGGAACAATTTGCACTTCATTTTTCGAGGGGCGGCCAGGCTCAGATTGACCGCGCATTTTTGTTCAACCGCGGCCGGTCGCGACGGGAACAATACACCCGTCCTGTAACAAATGAAGGACTTCAACTTCTTGCATAACCCTCCACGCTTTGTGGCCTCCGACTTAGTAAGTAGTCGGGAAAAGGAATTAAAGTGTGGTATTTTTTTGCGTAGGTCATAAATAAAAATATCTGTTACATATCACTTCTGTTAAATATCTGTTATACGTCACTTTAAAGACACTAAATAGACACAGTGTGTGCGTTGAGATGTCAGGTTAAAATTTGGCGATACACTGAGGCGTATTCGATTAATGAATGAGCAGTAATTATGACGGTTAGCCCTCATTCGCACGAGAGTTTTTTTAATGGACGTTAATAAAGCTTTCAAATACAAAAAATGCATTCTCAAGTATATGTTGTAGTATGAACATAAACGTTTTAAACACGATGCTTTTTTTTGGACGTTGGAAATAGACCTTCATTTAACTTCATACTATATTTGAATGCTTTTTTAAAGTCCGTTAAAAAAATCTCGTGTGAATGAGGATCTGTGCATACAATGTCGAAATGTTGTATGATTTTTTAAAAGAGCAATTGTTGAGTTTCTTGCCGGTTTCTTCTCAGCAGAACCTGCCTTCCGAACCGGTGGTAGAATCTTTACAAATAGTCAACTGACGTGTCAAAAGTGCTTGTAAACTGAGCCTACTTGAAATAAATGTTTTTTGGTTTTGAAAGCTCCGCTGACTTTTCCGCATAAGAGCTGTGTAGTCTAAGCTTCATCTCATTCTTTTGTCAAAGGCACCAACAGCTAACACCACTGAAAAATTTCGATCAAATTGAGAATCTCCTCCTTTTTGAAGTCGGTTATAAAAGGTAACTAAATAAAGTTTCACTAAATAAGTTACGGCTTATCAGACTAAGTCTTTTATAAGAAATCCCGAGCCAAAATATCCCTCCCTATGTTATGTCACATTTACAACAATTTTTATTATGAACCCATTAAAGACCACGCATTTTCGCTCCAAACAGCGCCTGGTCACAATGAAAACAATAGCCCTGTAACAAAAGAAGGACTTCAACATCCCGTAGTCCTCATAAAAGCTCTACGCTTCGTAACTTCCGACGTAGCAAATAGGTTGTTCGAAACAAATTGTTGTTGCATTACTTTTACTTTAATAATGAAAAGCATTTAGTTTTTATTAAATTTATTTTATTCAATTTGTAAAAAATCGTAAATCAGGAGTCACGTCCATTTTAGTTATGTGTTATCGTCATCATCATTATCGGCCGATGGACGTCCACTGCAGGACATAGGCCTTTTGTAGGGACTTCACGATCCTGAGCCGTCTCCAGTGAATTTCTGCGACTCGCTTGATATCGTCAGTCCACCTGATAGGGGGTCGACTAACACTGCGCTTTGTAGTGCGGGTTCGCCATTCCAGCACCTTGGGAACCCATTGTCCATCGGCTCTTCAAAGTACCCGGCTCTTTCAGCTTTGCGACTCGTTGAGCTATGTCGGTGACTTTGGTTCTTCTGTGGATCTCCTCATTTCATACCCGGAATAGCTCAGTTGGTAATTAGCTTAAATCATCTAAGTATAAAAATAATAAAGCATATATTATTTATATTTTCTTCTTCAGATGAAATTCAGTAAAGCTAACTTGCCAATGAATAATAATGATTAAGTTTTGCTGCCACCGATTCTGGAGGGTGTGGATTTGAATCCGGTCCGGGGCATGCACCTCCAACTTTTCAGTTGTGTGCATTTTAAGGAATTAAATATCACGTGTCCCAAACGTTGAAGGAAAACTGCATACCAGAGAAATTTCCTAATTCTCTGCGTGTGTGAAGTCTGCCAATACGCATTGGGCCAGCGTGGTGGACTATTTGCCTAACCCCTCTCATTCTGAGAGGAGACTTAAGCTCTGCAGTAAGCCGAATATGGGTTGACAACGTATTAAGCAAGGGTATTGTAAAACATGTTGCGTATAGTTCATGGACTTTTAGTACAAGCCTACATTTTACCTTGTATGGAAACAATCCCTTGCCTTGATTGAATGCCTTCATCAATCGCCTCTGCTTTTCGCTTTTATGATTATAGCGCTCGAAGACTGCCTATATAAAACTTTGAGCTCTTAAATTCGCTCAATGAAAGGAACGTCTTCATTTGGATGGATTTACGTCTCAGCTTCGACCCGAATTTTCTGAATAGAATCATTCGTTTATAATCTTTTGTAAACTATCGCAAATTAAATCAATTTGTAGGTGTTTGTATAACTTTGAAGAGATTAAGGAACTTAAATAAGTTGAAATATATGTTTCTAATTGCAAACAAAACTTTTATAGAATGTTCTGATGTCTACCAATATTATAAGATATGCATGTTTTTTGTCTAATAAATCTTTTTTCTAATAATTTGCGTTTTGTTTAGCAATATTTTATAGTTCAGGTGTTTTAATTGCTAGATTTGACAAGTTAATTCATTATCAACCCATATTTGGCTTACTGCTGAGCTCGAGTCTCCTCTCAGAATGAGAGGGGTTAGGCCAATAGTCCACCACGCTGGCCCAATACAGATTGGCAGACTTCACATACGAGTGACTTACGAAAATGCTTTGGTATGCAGGTTTCCTCACGATGTTTTCCTTCACCGTTAGAGACACGTGATATTTAATTTCTTAAAATGCACAACCTTCTGGAACCCACACCTTCCGGAATCGGAGGCAGAGGTCGTATCCACTAGGCCATCACGGCTACATATGTAAAAAGCAATAAAAATACACACCCCGTATAAAGTAAAATAAGCTATGGAAATCTTCCGCTATATATTACAATAGGCAACTTCATAAGGATCAACTTTGTTATGGTTATGAAGTGAATGCATTTCTTGTTCCGGACTCGAGAACAAAGGACCGCGCTCGAACGTTATATGCAATAACATGAAAGGCTTATAATCTCAATTCAATAATAGGATAGTCCTGAATAGTAGGTAGATATTTACCTATGTGTATATCGGGGCGTAACAGTCCCGTGGATATTGACCTCTGCCTTTGATTCGGAGGGCGTAGGTTCGAATCCGTCCGGGAACTTCCAACTTATTAGGTATGTGAATTTCAAGAAATTAAATAGTAAAGTGGTTTTTCAGATAGCATTGGTACGGTGACAGTTGCTTTATGACGTTCATAATACGTACTATTATCGAGAAACGCGGTCAACTTTCAAGAGCGAAACGAACTGTCACAGTACTCTTGCTATCTGAAAAATACTATAGGTACGTCTCTAACGGTGAAGGAAAGGAAACATCGTGAGAAAAATTGCATACTTACCTGAGGGTTTTTTAATACTCTATGTGTGTGAAGGTAACTTCACACAATCTGCATTGGGCCATCGTGGTGTACCATTAGCCTAACTCCTCTCAATTTAAGGAGACACGTGCTTAACAATGAGTTGAGTTTTGATGTGAAACATCTATAGCCGCACGTAAAACCGATTTCTGGCGTGTATGGATGCTATGACATGGTATGGTACTCATCTGTTAAGTCAATTTACAAAATAATGTCAATGTTTCACATCTGTCAGGCGTCCTGTGACGGCTCATTTTTTTTTAATGATGATGACTCGTATATAAAAGATAATTCGGTATATTTGTTTGTAGCTCATTATTTACAACCGTGGTAAGTTCAAATACCCTCTGCTGTAAGGCTGCAGGACTGGCCCTGTACTGGGCTATCGAATAGCCCAGTACAGGGCCAGTCCTGCAGCCAACGACTATTCAATAAGGTCAAGCTCCAAAAGTGGTCGTGGTAGTAGCCGATAGTAACGTTACTTTAACGAAAAACTAGTATTTACGTAATTGTATGATCGTAGAAACTAAAAATCCTTACGAATGGGTGTAAAATGGTGCAGTCAAGGATAATTCGTTAAATTTTAATAAAATTCGTTAAACAATAATACGATGAAAAATGATATCTTGTGACTCATTAATTGAATGGTACACTGAGGTACATAATAGGCCCGCTGTACTGAACAATTCAAATAGGCAGAAAACTGTTTAATCGACTATTCATTAATGTAAAGGATGAAAACTCTCACATACTCGTAATTCGAGAATAAAATCCTCAGGCACTGTACAAATTGTAATTCAAATATTACTTATGCTCGCATTGAGGTCATATCCGAAGAGACCGAACGTTCCATGACGAAGTCTCGCGCATAATTGCATACAGTCGCAAACTACTTTCCTTTGTTCAGGAGTTTTAGCTTCGACCGGTCTGTCGAAACAGTAGGTCCATTCTTATAAAGCTGAAGTATGTTATTGTTCAGGAATAATTAATACACCGTACCCAGTGTACTGTGTTCCATTGTAGAAATTGTAGCGACTTGTGGTGTGTCGTTTTGTGTACCTAAACAACTTTACTGAAGACAATAGATCTAGTGGTGGCAATACAGCACCAACTCGCGATACTAATATAATTACTTAATACTCAGGCATATTATATACGTAGGTAAGTAGCTAAATACTGAGGGGAGGGGGGGGGGACCGCGTGGGTGTGATGTCGCGCGTGCGGGATAGAGGAAAGGACTGCGCCGGTATGAAGTCGTGCGTGCGGGGCATCGCTACCCCCCTCACGGCCCGCACGGAGCATCGGGAGTGTTATGAATTTGCCAAGCTATAATCGCAGTTTTTTCACACAACATTATTTTGTTATATCTCTAAGGAATTGTCCAGCGTTCTCGATAATGGCAGGCATCCACAGATCCGCATTCTACGTATCGGACGCATCGCATCAAACGGATTTTTAATTTTACGGTAGATAAAATCCTTTCGATTCGATCCGTATCGATTCTCTTGTATGACTTTCTATACAAAGAATACTAAAATACGTTTGATGCGACGCTTCCGATACATACGATGCGGATTTGTAGACCCACCCAGCACTAAGACAGCTTCAACAATTATTGTCATAAATTCTAAACAATTTCCACCAAACTTTGACAATTTATACATAATATAAACCGTCCTCTTTACTTTATTTATAAGTGTAAACCGCATAAAAATCAATGAAGTAGTTTTGAGATTATCACGAACAGACAGACAGGAACGTCTATCTGTCCATGCTAATACAACATTCACGTTGGCTACATATACGCGGACATCCAATAGGTACCCTTTATCCATAAAACATGTACTGTTCCGGAGAGATAATGCAAATAAAGCCGCGAGCAATAACTAAATAATTCACTGCATGTATGTATCGTAAATGACATACTAGCGGTTTCACTCGGGTAGTTCCTATTTCTTTTAGGAATACCTAAGTTTTACGCATTTAGCATTATCAACCTTTTTTATAGGCTTAGGGCCTTTTTTATACGAGTAGGGTAGAAGTTGGAGGTTCTGCATCACTTCTCGCTTCGCTCGATTGATGTGAAAAATCCTTTGTTGCCACGATTTAATGATATCATTCATAGATATTTTGTCTTGTGTTTTGTGATAATAGCTCTCTGACATCCTAATCCTAATTAATAAATGCGAATCTGAGTTTCACGCGTAAACCAATAAAACATTTTTTTTTCACAAATGGAAAGCAACAATATCAGTGAGTAACACTGGTCATTATAGCCCATCAACCCGCATTCAGAGAGAGACCTGGCAGTAGGGTATAATTGGGGGTTCTGCATCACTTTTCGCTGTGCTCGATTAATGCAGAACCCCCAATGTTTTTAATCGGCTGATGTAGAAAATATGAAAAAAATATCATTAAGTACACTACCATCCAGCTAATGATTTTAATATAGTTTAATAAAATTGGTCACATAATCAACGAAGGACTTATTTATGCTATTAAATCGAGTGAAAACTTTAAGGTCTACTAGATCATTCAATTTTATAATCATTAATACTTAATTATTTTAAATTACGGGTATTGCGATCATTAGTAAACCATACTGGGGCTTCTACATTAGACGGTCTCTCTCCTAGATCCAATGCGGATTGATGGGCTATAATGACCAGTGCTACTCACTGATATCGTTGCTTTCCATTAGTGAAAATAAATCTAAAATTATTTTATTGGTTTACGCGTGTAACTCCATTCGCATTTATATTTATTAATTAGGATTAGGATGTCAGAGAGCTATTATCACAATACAAAAGACAAAATGAATGATATCATTAAATCGTGGCAACAAAGGATTACACATCGGCGAGCGAATAGTGCGTTTGGCGTTGAATCAGTGGAACCAGTTCGCCGCAACTAATCCCAGTAGATTTTCATAAACCCTATTACGCTGATTGATTTTTGGTACTGTGGGTAAGTTTACAAATAGAAAAGCCTTAAGCGATTTCATGGAGCTTTCAATTTGCTCTAAGCCACTCGCTGTTTAATTTGAAGCTGGCGGAGCGCAGTTGAGCTTAGCCGAGTTTCCGGTTAAAATAATATTGACGAAGACCGCACAAAAGAACATACTGCGCGAATATTTGATAGGAATAGTTATACACTTTTACGTGTTTATTAAGAAAAAAAAGATTATCTAAACATAATGTTTAATCTTATTAGATAAATACGAAAGTTTATTCATCAAAAAATTCGAAAGCCACTTGACGCAGATGGAATTTGGCAGGTTATAGTTAGTAGAGGTCTGCAAAAAAAGGATTCTGTGATAGGGCCGGATTAAGGAGGTCTAAGGGTGGACGAAGTTGCGGACGTCCGCTAGTACTTACTCAATACATATAAATAAAATTTAAATGTCTGTAATTTCAAAATAACTATGTTTTCTCAAGAGCTTAAAGTTATTTAAATGATACTAAAACACAATCAAGCTTTATTAATTTTTTTCTGACTGTTTATCCGGGCTAACCTCTGAAACAGCTGAACCGATTTTAACGTGTTTTAGATGTAGAAAAATAAGGTTAAGGCAACATATAGGCTACTTTATAGCCCAAAAAAACCAGGGTTACCGCAGGATTTGCGACTAACTGAATTTCACGTGAAAGAAGTCATGTACCAAAAGCATCATCGAGCATTTTATAAAAAAAAAATACTCTAAACAATAAGAATTCTGAGCTTTTCTGTGTACCTAAAATTCAGACAACGTAGCAGTTGTCTTCACGGGTGTGCAGACGGCGACGCTAAGCTGCAGCATACGAATGTATCAAAGACACGTACACCAGCGAGCAATAGGTACTGTTGGCAATACAGCTGTACATTTGTATCTAACATACAACCTCCATGGCGCTAGTTTACAATAGAGAGGTGCTAGGTTTGGTTCCAAGCTCAGATTGATATAAGATATTTTGTAAATTAATCAATGTCAATCTGATTGTACGCTTCGGCTTGGACTGTTACCACCATACTGGCCAAAACTCTTCTTTATTTTTATTCTTTACAAGTTAACCCTTGACTACATTGTCACCTGATGGTAAGTGGTGATGCAATCTAAGTTGGAAGCGGGCTAACTTGTTAGGAGGAGGATGAAAAACCACACCCTTTTCGGTTTCTACACGACATCGTACCGGAACGTTAAATCGCTTGGCGGTAAGTTGTCATAGGTTGTCATAGGTAAAATTAAATACGAGTATAGAGCATTTTTGTTCAAGAATATTCGCTATATCTTTTAAATATGATCAATGTTCCCATCGCCCTCCAACTAGTCTAGACTGTTGAATTTCTTGCCGGCTCTTCTCAGCTGAACCTGCCTTCCGAACCGGTGGTAGAATCTTTACAAATAATCAACTGACGTTTCAAAAGTGCTTATAAACTGAGCCTACTTAAAATAAATTAATTTTGAATTTAGTCTGCAAATGCTGTGTCAGGAGGGGGAACCACAATATTCCAGCGGACGGGGTTGAACCACGACTTCTAGGTAATGAGTCCACCCATTTTACCGTTGAGCTATTGAGTCTGTATATTTTGACTAATTTATTAGAATAACACAGATTCGCTTCATTGGGATTGTACATTCTTGCCGTGCAAGCAGTTTACCGCCACTAATCCCGGCAAATCGGACTAACCTCCATTACCTTGATTGATTCTCGGCACTATGGCCCTGGGTACATACACAAAGCTCTGTAGCGATTTGGGTGAGCGTTCAATTTGCACTGAACCACTCCTCAATTTGCGGCTAGCGAAGCGTTCTAACGGCTGGGTCCCGAGCACTCCACGACCGTTGCTGATTTTAAAACTAATTCAGAGAAGATTGCGTATAAGTTTTCCAAGCGAACTGTGTTAAGAAATGCGTATGCCAAATTCTTAATCCTATCGTTTTGTGCGCACTGAAAATATTAAATTTTATGTATCTCATAAAAAATTTAATAAAAAAAATTCAACCGACTTCCAACTCAAAAATTAACCTAAACTAAAAAGCAAAAAATAACATCTTACCTATGTGCTACCTTCTGATCAGTTTGAAGGCGGTGCCAAGCCAGTGATGTTTTAATTTAAGCCGTTTAAATTACAAATTTTCTGTGGTTCTTTCAGAAAAGGCTTTAATTGAAACATGACACTAGATTGGCACCGCCTTCAAACTGATCAGAAGGTAGCACATAGGTAAGATGTTATTTTTTGCTTTTTAATTCAGGTTAATTTTTGAGTTGGAAGTCGGTTGAATTTTTTTTATTAAAATTTTTATTTTTTAATTTTTAGTGTTAGCACACCTACAGAGTGTGAACAAAAATTAATAAGCAATTAGTTGAAACGTTATTTTTTTATAATAAGTATCTAAGTCCTACAATCCCAATTTTAAAAATACTACCTTTACTCATACACAAAATTTTACTCCCCCTTTATCCACACGTAATATGAATATTCAGAAAAACATGAAAGGTGACTGTCCTCCGTTTTCATCACCAGACCCCCTATGCAGTCACAATCCATATGGTTGGAAAGTTCTCATCAATATAAAATTTATCAAGTCCAAACACAAGGTAGCTACTGTGAACCGTCGAGGAGTTCCCTTAACTATCCTTCATCTTCGTCACCAGACCCCTAATACAGTCACAACCTATCCAGGTGGAAAGTTCTCATCAATACAAAATTATCAAGTCAAAACACAAGCCCATCAAGCCCAAACAGAAGGTGCCTGCTGTAAATCGTTGACGAGTTCCATCGTCTGTGTTTTGGCTCCATCATCAGACCAACTCCAGACCTTCATAAAATTGTAGTGGTTTAAAATACCTTATGGAAACACTAACAAACGCACTAGCCGTCCCTACAATTTTCGAAAGATCCCCTCAATTTCTCCAGGATGCCATCATCAGATCCTGACATGAAAAAAATGGGACCACCCTGGAATCAAACCCTTCAAAATAAAAAAGAACTTTCAAAATCGGTCCACAAATAACGGAATTATCACTGGACAGACATAAAAAATAAAAAAATAAAAAAAACATGCATACAGTCGAACGTAGAACCTCCTCCTTTTTGGAAGTCCGTTAAAAAGATAGATATCCCTTTTCAAAAAAAAAAAGATTATATAGTTGACTTCAAGCTACTGCCTCGGGTGACATTTATTTATTATTATATAATTACAAAGTTAAACATTACCACATAACGGGTACACGCGCTTACCAATTTATGAGCTTAAAATATTTTTTATTTTCAATACATGATATTTACTTTTCTATTTGTAAGTAACTTCACGAGCATTTTTTTTAAAAAATCAGTCAAACCGGAGATTCAAAAGCTTATAGTGATTAAAATTCAATAAATGGTATTGCGGTGCACGCGTTTACTCACTTCAAAAATATTTCATTACCCTCCAAGCCGTAGGATATAAAATGCTCATTTTAATGAAAGCGTGGCTTTGGTATTACTTTCTGGAATATCGGGTTAAATATTATTCACAGCTTATTTCTTACGTTATTTGTTGAATAATTTAATATATTCGGTTTTAAAAAAGATAAATATTTCTTCCATTTTACTGTAATCATCGATATAATATCCACGGAACTTAATGTTTTCATGTTTAAACAGACCGACATTGTTAATACTGTTTATATCACCTGCATAAAATGCCTTAATGTACTTTTTCGTTCTTCGATTTGTGTTTTGTTTGCTGATTCGAAGCCAATCATCAAATCAGATTACCTATGGTAGTTTTAGCTTAGTCGATTAAAAAAACAGACATTTTATTGTAAAACCATTTTTTTTAAATAATTAGGCACAATTTCATGGTGACAGTTGCCTTTCAGTACAGCTTAATTACACAAATGAGTGTTTTAAAGGCCTTAAAACAGCGCGTGATTTCTGAAAATGTTTATTATTGTTTGGATATTATATTTGTTGGGATAAAGTAATTTGTTGTAATGAAATACTCTTTATAGTCGAGTATCATCACACTCGGCAAAGCTGTGTTGTATTTAATAAAATGCTCATTTCTGCTGAAATGAAAAATTCGCCACGGGTAAAAGAGGTAGGTAGACCTCTGACTACTTGGCTGTCAATTTTTTGGAAACGGAAATATGCGAGGTGAACGAAAAAAAGAAGAACATTGTACTTGATCTAAGGGTTCATTTACAAGAGCGGCAACTCTACTGACGACCGGAGTCGACTGCAGTCAGCGACGTCTCGGCGGCAGGCGACGGCAGTCGACTGCAGTCGACGGTGGTCGCCCACTGCAGTCGACTTCCGTTGGCTGCCGTCGAGACTGCGACGCAGCTGCCGCTTGTGTATATGAACACTAAGACACATAACTGCTAAGAACTACGAGAACTCGTATGCTTTACGTGATCTAATCGAAAATCCTTAAAATTAGGTAGATACCAAAAAAGTACTAGACATGGTACAGCCAGTTGCGAAACCAAAATTTCAATAGTTCAAAGAGCCGATGAAAATTCAGGTCCCAAGGTGTTAAGATGAGGACACCGTTAAACGCAGTATTGGTTGACACCCCACTCGATAGACCGACGATATCGAGTCCTGAGGGCGTCTTGGTACGCAGGCGGCCCAGGACCGTGATATTAAATAATTCCTTGCAAAAGAACTTAATTAGGTTTATACTACTGTTATGATTTTCAAAGAATAAATCATCATCATCATCATCATCATCATCATCATATTAGCCGATAGACGTTCACTGCAAGACATAGGCCTTTTGTAGGGACTTCCAAACATCACGATACTGAGCTACCTGCATCCAGCGAATCCCTGCGACTCGCTTGATGTCGTCAGTCCACCTGGTTATAGTTGAGTAAGAATAAATACATAGGTATGTAGAGTCAGTACGACGAGATAACAGTGTGCCTAGTGAGAGTTATCAATATTTTCATACTGTTACTATCGCGTTGACGTAAACGCGAATTTATATGGAATTGAAACAGTTGTATAGTTGTGCCACTAGATGGCGCTGTTTCAATTCCTTAGAAATTCGCGTTTACGTTAACGCGATAGTAACAGTACCAAACTGCCACTAGGCCCTCAGTTGATCCTAAAATATGACATTTTACACCTCTACTTTCAAGCTACTGTAAACTCTCCGAGAAAAGTATAAATTATTCAGCATCTCAAATGTTTAAAATTATGCTGATTTCATCTGAGAATTAAATTTAAATTATTTTTAATTGTGGGCTGGCACCACTTTTGCGACGCAATATTGAAATGAAACACGATTTCAATACATTATTACTACATTCTCCTACTGAATTCTCATGTCACGATTATTTTTTTGCAGTACTTGTCTGTTTATACTTCACTTAACTACAAGTTATTGTTCCATAAATATATGCAACAATAATTTACGATTATTTCTCTGCAATTAAAGAATACAAGTAGATGAGCGCTTTGAATATCATGTTTTCCATCGAGTGCGCTTCGTTCTCGAAAAACTATCTCATTCAAGGTCAAAATGCTTTTCATTTCTATTCCATTCAGAATTTTTCAGTCTAACTGGATCTCATTCAAATCAACTAACAGACTTTTAATTTTTAGAATTATCATAATTATAGGTACCTACCTATAATTATGATAATTCTAAAAAGTGGTGCCAGCCCACAATTAAAAATAATTTAAATTTAATTCTCAGATGAAATCAGCATAATTTTAAACATTTGAGATGCTGAATAATTTATACTTTTCTCGGAGAGTTTACAGTAGCTTGAAAGTAGAGGTGTAAAATGTCATATTTTAGGATCAACTGAGGGCCTAGTGGCAGTTTGGTACTGTTACTATCGCGTTAACATAAACGCGAATTTCTAAGGAATTGAAACAGCGCCATCTAGTGGCACAACTATACAACTGTTTCAATTCCATATAAATTCGCGTTTACGTCAACGCGATAGTAACAGTATGAAAATATTGATAACTCTCACTAGGCACACTGTTATCTCGTCGTACTGACTCTTTTAGTCCAGTGGTTATTGTATATGGCTTCACATTATGAGGTTCTGGGTTCTAAGGGCGGGGTTTTTCTCCAAAAAACTTATATACCAGATCAGAGTGTTGTTACAACCCTGTGTCTCGGTGAGAACGTTAAGCTGTCGGTACAGAGTCAAAGAATTAGTACGCCAACCTATATTGTAATCGCGTGGTGGGTTCAACCTCAATAAACCCTCTTGTATAGGGCGGGGGCTATTACAGTAGGCTGTATGATATTGATGATGATTAAAATCTACCTCAAGTTTGTATGTATGCGCGCCGTTAGCTAGGTGTAGACTAGTTTATAATCAATAATAAAATTTATTAATCAACATCTATAACTTATAATATATTTCACCTGCATAGTTCTTATTCCTGTGGGAATACGGGTATGAAATATAGCCTATGTTCATCAGGAATAACGTAGGGTTGTAATGGTTAAAGAAATTTTCAAATCGATTCAGTACCTAGTTTCCGAGTATATTCAATACAAACAAACGAGCATCCAGATCGTTCCTCTTATATAAAATATCATCTTAATCATCATCATCATCATCATCATCTTCATCATCATCATTATCATCATCATCATCATCATCATCATCATCATCATCATCATCATCATCATCATCATCATCATCATCATCATCATCATCATCATCATCATCATCATCATCATCATCATCATCATCATCATCATCATCATCATCATCATCATCATCATCATCATCATCACCATCATCATGTATGTATGTGGCAAAATGCTGAGTTAGGTCTTTAGCCTTTTTCTAGGTTATGGTACATATTGCATTGCGTTCTTCTTTTATTGCTCTAGCTATAAGCTATATATTTAGAATTTAATATTGTAATGTGTGGCACTACCTAAAAATAAAGCTATTTCTTTCTTTCTTTCTTCTTTCTTTCATCATCATCATCATCATCATCATCATCATCATCATCATCATCATCATCATCATCATCATCATCATCATCATCATCATCACCATCATCATGTATGTATGTGGCAAAATGCTGAGTTAGGTCTTTAGCCTTTTTCTAGGTTATGGTACATATTGCATTGCGTTCTTCTTTTATTGCTCTAGCTATAAGCTATATATTTAGAATTTAATATTGTAATGTGTGGCACTACCTAAAAATAAAGCTATTTCTTTCTTTCTTTCTTCTTTCTTTCATCATCATCATCATCATCATCATCATCATCATCATCATCATCATCATCATCATCATCATCATCATCATCATCATCATCATCATCACCATCATCATGTATGTATGTGGCAAAATGCTGAGTTAGGTCTTTAGCCTTTTTCTAGGTTATGGTACATATTGCATTGCGTTCTTCTTTTATTGCTCTAGCTATAAGCTATATATTTAGAATTTAATATTGTAATGTGTGGCACTACCTAAAAATAAAGCTATTTCTTTCTTTCTTTCTTCTTTCTTTCATCATCATCATCATCATCATCATCATCATCATCATCATCACCATCATCATGTATGTATGTGGCAAAATGCTGAGTTAGGTCTTTAGCCTTTTTCTAGGTTATGCCACATATTGCAATGCGTTCTTCTTTTATTGCTCTAGCTATAAGCTATATATTTAGAATTTAATATTGTAATTTTCTTTCTTTCTTTCTTCTTTCTTTCATCATCATCATCATCATCATCATCAGCCAATGGTCGTCTAATCCAGCCCTGCCATAAGAATGACCAATCCGCATGCCCAGCGTGGTTATTCTTTGGGCATTAACATTTATGGACAAAGGTTTACTTATAATATTAGTAGGTATAAATATACATGGGCTATTATTTTTTCATGCTTGAAAATGAAAATACCCAGGTACTCGTAACCCGAGAATCGTTTTTTTTGCAATGAAAATTTGGGCGCACGATTAATTAAAACAAATTTTCCCTGATTCTAACTTAATTATGTTGAAATTAATACCAAGGGCGCTTACAGGTTATTAATTACAAGAATTCGTAATTTATTACTGAACTAGCAAAATTATGCAGGAAATAAATTTCATATTAAGTCTAATTTCAAGTACTTAATTACGATAATAATAATTACTATTATCATTTAAAAACCTTTACGTACTGTAGTAAAATGCGGAATTTATTTTCCTATTAGTTAAAAACTATTTTTTTTAATTTAAACTGAAATTTATAAAGGTATTCATAATAAAGAGGCCGTTTAATTAGTTCATAACAAAACGGAAGCAAACCTTAGTTAAGTGTAATTTTGTTACCATGTTTTGATGCAGTGTATCGATTTTTTCTAAATCTCTTTATATCTAGCTGACGCCGCGCGGTTTCACCCGCGTGGTTCCCGTTCCTGTAGGAATACCTACTGGAATAATATATAGCCTATAGCATTCCTCGATAAATGGACTATCTAACACTAAAATAATTTTTCAAATCGGACTAGTAGTTCCTGGGATTAGCGCGTTCAATCAAACAAACAAACTCTTTATCTTTATAATATTAGCATAGATATCATATCAGTAAGAGAGAGGTAGAGACGAATTCAAGGCTCATACTGTGGAGTTGTAGTAGTAGTTGTTAATGTAGGAGTGTAATGTTTATGGAGGTGTGATAGCCCAGTGGATATGACCTCCGACTTCGATTCCGGAGGGTGTGGGTTAGTATCTGGTCCGGGGTATGCACCACCAACTTTTTAGTTGTGTACATTTTAAGAAATTAAATATCACGTGTCTCAAACGGTAAAGGAAAACATCGTGAGGAAACCTGCATACCAGAGAAATTTCTTAATTCTCTGTGTGTGAAGTCTGCCAATCCGCATGGGGCTAGCGTGGTGGACTATTGGCCTAACCCCACTCATTATGAGAGGAGACTCAAGCTCAATAGTGAGCCAAATATGGGTTGATAATGATAATGAATGTTTGTGGCATTTTTAATCTTTCCAAACGGTTTAATAGATTTTGATGTTTGTTCGAAGGCTGATAGATATCATCTTAGCCTAGATTCAAGAATAATAAATACCTACTTGTTTTCCCTTTTACTGAAGGTAGCTGGATTTATTAATGATAGACTGTGCTCAGCGTTCAGAAATAACAAACAAGATACGTCTAAGATCACAATTTTGTATTTATAAGGTCCAAGTTTTACTATGAAATTATAATTTTATATTTATACCCTCTACAATCTATAAACTCAAAGTGTTATCGATTATTGACGACGTGGACTCAGATAGGTATTTTGTTATTCCACCGCTTCTTTGCTACATTTTCTCTTTTCTTATTTCATCACAATCCCACGATTTTCAATAAAGATCTGCAAAATTCAGTATTTTTCCAGCTATTTTTATTTCGATTACTTTCAATATTAAGCATAATACTGTTGCTGTTACCGCAAATTTTTGCAACCGCAAAATTTGGATTTGTGTGGAGATGTATATTCATTAAAATTTAATTTATTAAATAGTAAACTAGAATCACATATAAATAAAGGTGAAGTGTCAGTATATGATTTTAACATGACTGTTTTTGTTTTCTCAAATACCTAAAGTAATTTACACAATACCTAGACACAAACGAACTTTTTTCAAAGTTTTGTAACTGTTAGTCTAAAGGAAAAATCCATGGTTCTCGTTGGATTTGTATAGAACCGAATTTCACGCGGACGATGTCGCGGGCGTCCGCTAGTTTTAAAATAAGTTATACATTTAGAATTCAATGACTTGTTTTACAATGACGTCCTAGTGTAAAGGTATTTTCCTTATAAACACTTTTAATTTTACCTTAATGGGTACGATTATTAATAAAAGAAGCTCATATTGTAAAAATATATTCATTCGTATATCAACTCTTACATTGTACCAATTCAAGTCAATGTTAGATAGTAACAAATTCATTTAAAAAAAAAATAAAGAACGTAAGGAATAATCCGATTTATCTAATACCTTTTTCAAACATCTTTGGAAGTCCCTAATTAAATAAAAAAACATGGACAAAGCAATTTCAACAAAACGGACCTGTTGTTAATATAAAATCAAATAGGTATTTCCGTTTACTGCGTAAGTAATGACTTTCTCGTTTTTGAAATACAATTACTTTTTATGTTATTTGTGTTCTAATTTTCGTGTCTACGAAAGCAATTTGCATTTTCAGAATGGAGTTTATTTCCCAAGAGGCGGGAGGGATCAGATTGACCGACGGTTTTTGTTCGGAGCTGCGGTCACACTGAAAACAATGGACCTTTGACATATGATTATGTGACGTAGACAGCTTGATGCGTCCCAAAAAAAAATTAATAGTCCATTGAAATGTTACAATTTAAGGACAGGGTATTGCATTTTTAGAGGACGTGTCGCTGCAGTAAAGCAAGCCTGAAATGTCTTACAGTACATCTACATACATGTAGGCATGTATGTACGTGGAGGCATACAGTAGTATCTACAGTATGCCTTCATTGTTCTGGCGAAGCATGCAGCAGCATGCACTTCTTTGCTTATAACTTCTTTAATTTTTGATTTAGGGTAAAAAGTTATATAAACATATTTGTAGCCAAAACAATTTTGCTACAAATTATGACTTTACAAAATTTTGTAAGACGCATAGTTTCCGAGATATCGGGAAAAAAGTGTTTTCATCCCTTTTTTAAGATGGCGGCCGGGGGACAAGGGTGGCGACCCCACAAACTTGAGTTTAAGCTTCTATAGACCTCCACTTCTATAGACACATGTCGCATAAATAAAATTACATCCTCAAAAAATTACAAAGCTTAAGTAACATTTCAATGGACTAAATTAAAGTCGTCATTTTAAATATTGTCTTGTGATATTAGTTGGATCACGACAATCAGTAATGACGAATACGAGACCTTAAATCAAGAATAAAAATCATCATGAAAAATACACACGCAACTGTTACGTTAATCGTGCTATGCATCTTTACAATGATGATTTCTTTGATTTGGACTTGTGTTTTAGTTCGCTAGATAATATTAAGAAGTTGTGTTTGAGGAAATACCTATAGTAATGAATATTTCCTAAAACGCATACATTAAAATTTATTTCATACACTTCAAAAACATAAAACATACCTACTGACTAAACTAAAAAGCGAAAAATAACATCATAATTATTCTCCAACTGTTGATCACTTTGAAGGCGAATTGAGAACCTTCTCCTTTTTTTGAAGTCGGTTAAAAATAAGTGGGCAATGTTTTAGGAGCGCTTGGATTTCTTATTGGATCGTTTCGTATAAAAATAACACGATCATAACTCTCTAATTACGACCAAAACTCTTTGATGGAGAAACTTTAGCGCCAACGGAGTCAAAATACGATAGGCTAATTGTAGGCAGCGTAGTACGTAATTAGTACAATTTTGGAATAAAATTTTGCTTTGTAGGCTCCGATGTAATTAGTCAAGGATAATATTATGAAATCTGACTCTACTTTCATTATCTAATGATTTTAAGCAAAGCATATTTTGCTCATGTCTAAGGGCCCCGTATGTGTTTGAAACTAGTCGGGCATACTCCGACGTTGCATTACGTGAGTTTTAAAATAAATTAATCGACGAGTTTCTCCATTTATTTTTATTGTTTCATGGTAGTATATCTCAAATCATAGTTTTTTTATATAAAACGTGAACTGTATAGAAGTCCTAGATATTTTCTTTAATTAGTCATTAGTGATTATCAACCCATATTCGGCTCACTGTTGATCACGAGTCTCTTCTGAGTATGAGGGGTTAGACTAATAGTGCACCACGCTGGCAAAATGCGGATTGGCAGACTTCACACGCGCAGAGGATCAATTTTCTCTGGTATGCTGGTTTCCTCGGGATGTTTTTCCTTCACCGTTTTGACATACGTGATATTTAATTTCTTAAAATGCACAGACCTGGAAAGTTAGAGGAACAACCTCCGGAATCGGAAGCAGAGGTCATATCCACTGGGCTATCACGGCTCAGAGTTATATTACTTAGCTATAAAACCTGAAAGTTTTTTTCATTAAAAGCAATACAGTGGCTTTTAAAATCAAACCTTAAGTTATAGGCCTGATTAAGTTGTAACGGGCGCGGAATCGCCGCACTTTGCAATGAATGGCTTTGCAGTAACAGCGCGTTTCACGTGGTGCTGGCCAATTTATTTGCGGTTAAGTGCGCACAATAAATTTCTCAAATGGTCCGTGCACAGCGAAGGTTGTGCGCTATTTATTTCCTAAGTCCCGGGTTTATAGAACAACCTGACGCCCTCCGCAGACAACGGAGATTACATCTGTCCCCGGCGATAAAAATGAGGAATACGCTCTCAAATTTTCAATACCATAATAAAGAAAAATATCAACCGTAATAGCCCAGTGGATGACCTCTGCTTACGATTCAGAGGGCGTAGAATTAAAAAAAAATACCACGTGTCTCAAACGGTGAAAAAAAAACGTCATGAGGAAACCTTCACATCTAAGAATTTTCTAAATTCTCTTCGTATGTGTTTATCAATCCGCATTGGTCCAGCGTGATCGACTATTAGCCTAATCCCTCAATCTAAGAAGAGACTCGTGATCAACAGTGAGCTAAATATGGGTTGATAATCACTAATGACTAATTAAAGAAAATATCTAGGACTTCTACACAGTTTACGTTTTATATAAAAAACTATTATTTGAGATATACTAACATGAAACAATAAAATGAAATAAAATAAATGGAAGAAGTCGTCGCTCTTGGCAATGAATATCAGTAGCAGAGTACAGCCTTGATGCTTATTAAATAATGTCTACCGAATCATTACAGTACATTTGCATTTTTTTAGTTTTTCAGTAAGTTAATCATTTTGTAATCTTGCGAAACGTCGTCATCTAATATTCCGTTTTCAACATACAGTGTCAATTTCATAATTTTAACACACAACATTTTCTGTCGCTAAACAACTCTACAATTTCTAAAGAAGCCCACATTTCCTAACAGCGACCACGTTTCTCAGAAAACTCATCACCGAAACACAATTACTGTAGTATGAAATTTCACAAGAGGAGAAAATTAAAAAAAAAATTCATTACGTTGACGCAGAAGCGTCTAGCTCGGCAAACAATTATGTGGGCTCGATGGAATCGAAGGTAATAAGACCGCTTCGAACACGGGAGCTCGTTAGTAGCCATTGAATGTTTCTTGAAAGTAAAGTGGACGGCCCAATCAAGCGATCGAAGAGCAAACAACCTTCCCCTTTTTCTGGGGCATTTATTTATTTTGGTGTATTTTGTTTGCCGTTACTCTTGTATTAAATTTCAACACATAATGGCAGAACATGTACTTGTAAATATGGGTCAGTTTTTCGCATTATTTTACTTTTAGGATTCCGTACCTCAAAAAGAAAAAACAAAAAAACGGAACTCATAAAGGATCACTTTGTGATCTGCCTGTCTATGAAGATGTACTATCTCGGAAACACGAGATGTTGAGCTGAAAATCATCTAATTAAGTCTATATCCATTTAAAGCTCTGAAAAAATTTAAATCTTTATGTGTGTTAACTACTTTTAGAAATCGTGTTACACTAGGTTTTTTTTTTAAATTTTAGAAAAAAATAGTTAGGTTTTCTAAGGCATGTAATGATTTTATTATTCTTAGGCATAGTTTATTTAGGTATATTTTATATTTTTGTAGTACATTCTTTGTTTTAAGTAATTTTTTGTTGTTGTTTATTTTTAATAACTGTTGTTTGCGCCCGATATCGCCCTTTTAAAAGGCTTCCACTGAAAACCAGCGCTGCAGCTAGCTGCAGCATTATGCTGAGTGGGAGTCCTTAATTTGGTCAGTGCGCTTTTCTTTTTTTCTTATCTAATATAAAAGCTTAGTTATAGGTTTTTAATGAACAAATAAAAACATTTTTCTTTCTTTCTTTCTTTCAAAAAAAAAATTCAAGTAATGTTTAGGAGATTGAGAAAGATTTAGCTTTCTACTTCAATAAATATTTATTAATGAAAACCGCATTAATTCGTCGCGTAGTTAAAAAGAACAAAGCGTACAAACTCAAGCTATAAGTACTGAACATATTAAGTAGTTGTACAAACAATATACTATTTTAAGCAGGGTAGCCAGAATTTAATAGGCAGTGAACAACACAACACGTATGCATGTTGTTATTATAATATGCAGTAGGTATTATACCGCTAACAGTATAATATTGCAGGCAAAGTTTTCGTGTGCAACTTTATAATTAACGGCCAGCTCCACTTTTGTTATTCACAGCAGGTATGGTCATGGGATATGGTTAGTGAAGAAACATATTATGCTTCAAAGTTTACTTTTAACTTTAAATTTTGGTACTATAGTCTGGCAAGTTCGTTGATAACACTCCCATGATATGCGGGCGACGGGCGAAAAGGCAGCGAAATCGTGCGTGCGGGGAACTGACGTGCATCAGTCGTGGGTTTTTCATTCATTGCTACACGCCCCCCATCCCTCGCCCAAAATTGGGAGTGTTACGAACGAAGTTGCCAAGCGATAGTCTAGGTAATATTTTTATTATCCAGGTAATATTTTTACAATTGATTACTATCATGAAGAAGAAGAAATACTTAAAAACACACACACATAAATAAAAACATTAAAAATGCAGCTGATTTCATCTTTATGAGAGGCCTAACTTTTTTCTCTAAGTAAAAATACCCTCAATTGTTAGGTTAGGTAACTAACTGGGGTAGAAAGGCAAATTAAATTGTGAAGCACCAGTAAAAAATCAACTGGTCAAAAATAAATGTTTTAATTACTATTAGTGATTCGATCGATCGATTAGAGAGACACGTGATAGCTCATTGGATATGACCTCTGTCTTTGATTCAGATGGCATAGGTTCGATCTGGGGCAAGCTCCTTCAACTTTTCAGTTATGTGCATTCTAAGAAATTAAATATCACGTGTCTGAAACGTCGAAGCAAAACATTGTGAGAAAACCTGCACACCTGAGAATTTTCTTAGTTCTCTACGTGTGTTAAGTCTGCCAATCCGTATTGGGCCTGCGTGGTGGAACTAGGCCTAAACCCTCTCACTGAGTGAGAGTGAGGGAGAGAGCAGAATATGGGTTGTTAAAATATGATTGGTTATTTATCGATTCATGTTGGAACTAGGGAAGGTTAGATAGTGTTAGAATTTTCTTCCTTCTATATTTTGTTCATAAATATGTTGTAGAGGAAGGATGCACTTTCCACACATGCAAAGTCCTGGACAACTCTCACCGTCGCGTTGCTCGCTGACATACTTTACCTTTAAGCTTTATTGGACTTAATGGAACCTATTATTATTCAGATCTCTTTATCTCAAGGTTTATGTTGAAACTATTACGTATATGGCTTTAGATAGATACGTAGGTTGCGCATTATTGCTACGTTAAGTTCTTTAAGTCCCTCTCCTATTCCTTCCACTTTAAGCCCCGACGCAAATGAGGGGCGTTATAAGTTGACGTGTCTGTCTGTCTGCCAGTCAATCTGTCTGTGGCACCATAGATGAAATTTCATCATTCCAAACGGATGAAGTGTTTTCAATTTAGTTTTTTTGTATTAAAGGTTCATGTTTGATGAAAATCGGTTGAACCGTTTAAAAGTTGTGGGATCTGAAAGTGGGAAAGAATAATTGACAGAATAATGTCTGCAAATATACATACATAGGTGGGTCTTAAATGAAAGCGCATTGAAAGCATTGATGACTAGATCGAGAACGTAGTTAATAATTTCATGACCTTCGGAGGTTTTTCAAAATTTCAATTAAATTTTATATACTAAAAATCTAAAAGAACCAATACTATTTTCAGATACCAAGAAACGCTATATCGACGTTTAGAAAGGTTTCATATAATAAAACAAAATAGTTTGCACTCGAGCAGTACATTTTAGTTCTGTGAGCTTTATCGGCAGTTTTCTATACAAGACCCTCGGGGATCTTTAGGGGCCAAATTGCTATAGAATGACTGTTCAATGCGGCTACGAAACTGCCCGGCCGAGCTCATATAAAGTCTGGACTTCATGTAACTTCAACAAGTAACTCGTAAAGTTTAATACGTGATGTGTTGCATCGTGACGAAGTAAGTAGTTATATTCGTGTAGGAAGCTTTACTGTTTCAAGAAGTTGTTTCAAAGACTCCGTTCGTTGTAAGACTTCAAAGTGGAACAACGTGTTAAAGGATTAATTTTGTGTGTGAGCAACAACTTGTTATTTGAACGCGTGTTAATGTACATTTGTGTTGATAATTGTTTAAATAATTTTCTATTTCCGAGTGCTTAATACGATTATACATCAGAACTCTTTGACGGCCTCCGTAGCGTAGTGCGCGGTGGATTTATAAAACGGAGGTCCTGGGTTCGATCCCCGGCTGGGCCGATTAAGCTTGGCTGGTGGCTTCGGCCGTGGCTAGTTACCACCCTACCGGCAAAGACGTACCGCCATGCGATTTAGCGTACCGGTACGATGTCGATATAGAAATCGTAAGGGGTGTGGATTTTCCTCCTCTTAACAAGTTAGCCCGCTTCCATCTTAGACTGCATAGGGCTAACTTGTAAAGAATATAAAAAACGCCTTTTAAGTGTGCTTCTACTTTTTTATATTGTATGGCAACTTTCCAAAATTCTATTCAGTTTTCCTTAATAAGACAATGACTATAGATTAGATAGACTAGAGATAAAAAATAACTATAGATATTCACGTATTAAGACACTACATAAACTGCAAAGAAAATCGATGAAAAAATTAAATTCTGGCGAATGCAAAGTTTTTGTTTTCATAAAAAAACTTCTCTTCGTTTTTAACTCCTCTCGAAGTTTAATCTGAAATCAGTTCATATTATAGTTTGTAGTCGGTTTTCGTTTTAAAATGATATCAGATATTCATTATCAACATATACTCGGCTCACTACTGCGGATTGGCAGACTGTACACACGTAGAGAATTAAGAAAATTCTCAGGCATGTAGGTTTCCTCGCGATCTTTTCCTTCACCGTTTGAGACAATTTCTTAAAATGCACGTAACTGAAAACTTGGAGGTACATGCCCCGGATCGGATTCGAACCTACGCCCCGCGGAATTTACGTTTTATCTATATACTTCTTATCAGATCTTACCGAGAAGAAACCATTGAATTATCTATACCTATCTAACACTCTTGCGTATTTCTTGTGAAGTTGAATGTACCAACTCGTAAAACAACAGTGATTTTCAGTTGGAAACAGTTATTGTCCAATTGGCCAAAGTTGCGGTCCTCTACTGGAAATATATTTAAAATACAGTTCGCATGAAATACTGAGCAAAATTTTGGATCCTAATTGGAAATAAACTATGTTGGGACGACAGTTTCCTGCTGTTGCCGTTAAGGGTGTGACAGATTAGGTAACTTTGACAATAACAAAATACACCAACTATTAATTTAATTTTGAAGTCACCAAATATAGTAGGCACATTTATTTAGTTAATAAAATAATCGATATGTAGTAGGCAAATGGATATTTAAGTATTTATCTTAAAAATAGCTTTTAAGTCGGTAGTGGAAACTATTCTTCTAAAATAATTCTTCTATTTAATACCCGTATCATTGGGGTGGATAAAATTAATTAAGCTATGGTCATCTTTTAATGTTTTTAAATGTTAGTTATGCTTACTTGATTTAGAACGACATCATTTAGCATGGTAATATTATAAATGCTTGTTTGTGTGTGTGTAAGTGTGTATCTATGTTTATTCCTCCTTTACGCTGCGGCTATTAGTTGAAATTTGGAATGGAAATAGATTTCACTCTGGATTAACACAGGCTACTTTTTATCCCGAAAAAATTCCGATTCCGATTTGTGAAAAACAGAATTCCACGCGGAAGAAGTCGCGGGTGTCCTCTAGTGTATTTATATAATTTACAGTAGTCAGATGATGATTTGACAAAATAAAAAAAAAACTTCTTCAATCTTCAATTCGTTCTAACATTACGAAGATATCGGTATACTAGTAATACAAAAAAAATACATACCTATAGGCGGAATTAGCACTGAGTGTTAAACGAAGTATATGTGGCCCTTACGTAGGTTACCTAGGTAAATATCTGTACTGTTGATCTAAAGTCTAGACTCAACTCAGCAATGGTTAGAGAAGCAGCCAATATGAAAACCGCCACATTAAATTTCAAACGCTGAACTGAAAGTCCGTTGAACGAAAGGGACAAATGGGGCGAAAGTTCCGTCGCGACGCCCTCGCAGCAAGATCTGCTGATAAAATTACACAAATGCTAATGAAAGTGGAGCTGCTTGGGCAAGATTAGCGTTCTCCGTGAAATTGGCCCTGTTTACGCGGTCTAATTTTACCCCGGGGGATTTTCAGCTGGAAGTACGTTGCATGTAAAAAGAGTTCTAACGGCCTACGCGTACACGTTGTATGGAGCAATAAAATAAATAAATGTATGTTGTGGTAAAATATTTCTCGTATTTTTGTTTGACGCGTTACGGTGTTACTTTGGCTTCTCTTTCTCTCACGCATACGGCAGCTGGATTAACTTAACACTTATGTCACTTAACTTATGTCGAGCGACCTGACGCACACGTTTTTTTTCGATAATGCCCTTATTTTAGCGAACGCCAAATACTTTATCGATAATAATCGGCTTTTTAAATATTTGTTTCGTCTCGTATTTAGGCAGGTATAATTTTCATTATCGCACACAGATTTCGTGAGGCATCGGATTTTCATACTTATTTCTTTTTCATTTCATATTTATCTATAATTTAAGAAAGGAAAATTCTAGCGCCTACCTTACTCTAAGAAGTATCTCTTAGGGTAAGATAGAGTTAGTGATTAAGTTGCTAAATAAAATGTGAAATGAAAATAATGTAAGTCACTCCTAAGATAATAATATCCCGTTACAAAATGAAAAAATATACCTTTCAGTAACACTTACTCAGCACCCACACCCACAGCAAACTTCGTTTAATTATGAACACACGAAATGTATAAATGGGAATAAAAGTGGCATTCCGGAATAAGAATACGGTCTTAACTCGTGGGTTTTCATATTTTTCACGTTAATGCGAGTATAATTTATACGTAGGAAAATAAATTGCGCTCAGCGAAAATAACTCCGCATTCGAGAATTGCGGATAACGCCCAAAGTATACAAAGATCCGCAAGTTTGCGGTGAAGCGACATCCCGGATTCGTAATAAACAGGACACCTGTAATATATCATCATTCTATTCAGGGTTGCCATGCCATATTCGTTTTTTAGGGTCCCGTACCCAAAGGTCGTAGTAATAACGAAAACTCCGCTGTCTGTTTATCCATCCGTCCGTCCATCTATCACCAGGCATTTATGAATCGTGATAATTAGACAGTTAAAATGTTCACAGAAGATGTACCTATAGACATAGGTACATCTTCTATAACAAGAAATACTAAAAAACAGAATAAATGTATTTGCTGTGATGTATATAATGTTACGGAAATGCGGAACCCTTTGTACGTGAGTCTGACTCAACTGACGCAATTGGCCGTAATAATTTTTATAATATAATTCGACAAAGCACCCGCCCAAAACTTCATAAGTTCATAGGCCATACAAGGGACATGACGTCGATGTACCAAGAAAATCAACACACATCAACTAAATAACATATAGACTTTTAAAACAAAATTAATTTTAATGAATTGAATTAAGCATACTAATATTTTTAACATTGGAACGCCATTCGTGGCTTCCCCACTTAACTAAATATGGCTTGCCCACTTATGCGTAGTACCGCTAATTATTATCTATTCAATCCTAAATAAAATCCTAATTAGAGTGGTCTTCCAGAAGCATGTTTTGTCAGTGAGTCCGAGACGTAGGGGGTGGTAAACCGGGTGGTTTATTTAGGTAAGTAAATAACAATTGTTATAATGAGAAAAGTTACAATCACAACGGTATGGCAACCCTGTGTAATCTCCAGTTAGGTCGGCAGCATAATCCCGTCCTATGAGTGTTTATTTGATATTTATTCCGGCTCCTGTCCCCGCTAATGAAACTCTTCGCCCTTTGTTATCTTTGTACACATTATGTATACACATAATAAATGATGGTCTCTATTAATTATAAAGTCTATGATACTGGGAAACCGCACTGGGGCACGCTGTGTTGTATAATTTACTAGAATAAATACTATTTTTGGACTAGGTAAATAAAATTAAACTCGTTGCTGTTGTTAAATAATTACTCTTCATATAATAACGTGTTCAAAATTATACACGTATTACTATCTTTAGATTGAAGTCTATTAAACAAGTTCCATTAATTATTTCATAAAATTATTTCGGTCTTCACCGTGTATGTATTCATCTACACTTCGGTTGATGAATACATACACGGTGGCGTTTTAGGACGTGTTCATGGCATGTCTTGCGAACTGTTGCTCTGTGTTTATCGACGATGGTTTATCACTTACCATCAGCCATCCACCCATCATTTATTACCACCATTGTTTCTACAAAAAAGCGTCACAAATCTGATGTTAATAAAGTTTGTGTCCACATAATACGTCAAATTAGAAAATAACCTCGCTCATTTGCTAGGAAGTCATGACATTGACAGTCTGGAACCTTCGGACCTGCTACCTTCCACAATCCACGGCCAACACGGTTCAAACTCTATAATTGGTTACAGTGTTTACCTATGACAGGAGTACAGACCACAGATTGAAGAAGTAAAAGCGTTAGCTTTAGTATTTTCTGTTCTGTGGTACAGACTGATAAACTTTCAGACTTCATAAATGGGGTAAGTCTGGGTATTACAGGTCTTGGTCCATTATACTCCGAACGTAGATCTCTAACTTCCTCTTAAACACATCATTTACGCCCATAATAAATAATGGCGCGTAATAATTAAAAGGCCACGAAGCTCAACAACCGCCGCCTTACACAATGTTATACTGATGAGATGAATTTTTAATAGCTTTGTTTGCAAAGAAAAAGTACATTTGCGGAGGAAAAAGACGTGAAATTTCGTGCTATTGCAAACATAAAGGATCTCGGACTACGTTAATGGCTTTTGCGTGCAAATTTTCTTGTTTTAATTCTAATTGTATACTGGATGCAGAATTCTTTTAGTTAAAACTGAGAATGTATTTTCATGATATTTATTTTTAGAGTACATCGAGGCGGATCGGATCGCAGGGCGAATCATATTAAAATAAATTCGGTAATTTCTTAAGAAAAGGTTCTATTAAATTTAAGAATTAATGTTTGAAACAAAATAATGGTTATTCTCAACAATTCAAAACAAATTTAACCTTGATGCACTTTAATATTGATAACTGCTTCGTTGGGAAATTGCATTAAAGCCAAGTCAGGTTATGAAAGATTGGGTTTTTTAGTGTAGTGTAGTCTAGTTCCTCATTCCAAGCCAGAGTATGGAAATCGGTGGTAGGAATTCACCCTCATTAATAGGTAACCACTTTAAGTTCTCAGTCCCAATCGTTATCATGAAATTACAAAGTTTAAATATTATAATTTTGATAAAAAACATGATTCCTAACTTATTTAAAAATAGTTAATAATTAGGTTATGTTAGGTTAACTTAGCTATCATTAAAAATTGATTACCTAACTTAGCTAAAAATAGGTTAGGTTAACTTAGCTATCAATTGAAAAAAAATTACTTAACTTAGCTAAGTCAGTCATTTTTGATCTATAGATTTTCAATACAATACCTAACTTAGCTAATAATTAAGCGCATTGAAACATCATGGTACGTGTACATTTATAATTACTCATTTATGGTGTTACTGCGCCATTAAAAATAGGGTGTTTTTACGAATTAGGGTGTTTTTTTACGAATTAGGGGATTTCATGTGAATTACGAACATCAATCTAAAATTTGTAATTTCAGAATGTAATTTTTTTTAATTCAGCAGAACAGTCATAAAATAGGTCCACAGTTCGACTTCCATTTACGAGCGTATTCTGTCATTATGGCTCGTAACTTCAACGCTTAAAGTTAATGTTACGATTTCCACACATAAAAGCTTGATTCTCGATTAATAAAATGTTTTAATATTTTGGGCCAAAAGCTTGAAAGGTTGTATGAATTATAGATAACATAAATTATTAAATTTAAAATTGTTTTTTTTTTACATAAAAATAATTGAGGATTAAAGTATTCGTTGAAGAGTAAAGTATTCGTTCGCCCGCAAATATATCGACAATTTCATACTTCTTTTTTTAAATAGTAATAACCATACCACACCGATGGCCCACATTATGTTTATTGTAAATTGCCTATAAACAGTACAACACTTTACATGGCATTCTAAAAACACGTCCTACACTACCTCCCTGTCCATCAACCCGAGGTGTTAAACCTGTAATTGCATCAACAACCATGTCCTAGAGAGAAGAACACAGCGATCATTACTGTTTGGCGGCAGAAATAAGCATGGGGACGTTGTACTTCCCTGGAAGAGCTCTGTCATAAAAAGCTTTACTTGTACTAAAAATAAATGAATGGATTCTGGTGACCCGCTTTCGCAATCTCTTTTCTCATACGATCTTTTAAGAACTTATCCTAAATACTGGCGACTCCGTTTGCGTAGAATTATGTTTATTAAAAATCCCGCAGGAAAGATGGAGTTTTTCGGGACGAAAAGTTAAAAGCCTACATGTTCTTCTCCAAGGTCCAATTTATCTCTATATCAAATTTTATCCAAATCAGTTCAGCCATAAAAAAGTAACATACGTTACAGACATTCACATTTATAATATTAGAATTTATAATAATATATTTCTCTGTATTTTTGCTGCTATGCCGTATACCTAATGATATTTTTGTTTAGATAAATTAAACGAAAATTTGGTTAAATACAGATTTAAAGGTTACGGATAACTGTGCCTCATTTATTTTGTATATTTCATAACGAAATGACTTTATCATACCTGTTTGTAAAGTTAGCAAAGATTTCGTTTGCTTAGAGTTGAAAAAGCAGTATAATATTTAACTCTGTTTTAAGATAATTTTATTTTAAACAAAGATTAAATATCATTTGCCTTTTCGAGGGTTTTGTCTCTAAATTTATTGCTCCCTTGATTTATAACGGAGTTAAAATACAAAAAGATGGGTATTTATGATACGAGTAGCTTTAATACACAAAATTACGCAAAGGTCCCAAATGGTCAAAGATTTAAATACATTGCTGTAGAGGTTTTTGTGACAGTGGTTGTCCAGGGAAGTACTGCCATAACTGTCAATATCATATTATTCTGTTAGTGATTTTTTGACGGCCTCCGTGGCGCAGTAGTATGCGTGGTGGATTTACAAGAGGGAGGTCCTGGGTTCGATCCCCGGGCTGGGTCGATTGAGGTTTTCCTTATTGGTCCAGGTCTTTCTGGTGGGAGGCTTCGGCCGTGGCTAGTTACCCTACTGACAAAGACGATTTAGCGTTCCGGTACGATGTCGTGTAGAAAGGAGTGTGGATTTCATCCTACTCTTAACAAGTTAGCCCGCTGACATCTTAGATTGCATCATCACTTACCATCAGGTGGGATTGTAGTCAAGGGCTAACTTGTAGAGAATAAAAAAAAGAGTCAAATATTATCAATATGCACGCCAACTCGCGTGTAAAAAATAAGTAGAGTTGTGGGTCTACGCTCCATAACTCTTTCCTATATGGATGATAGGAAAAGTATGCATAGTCAGTCACACCATGTATGCCATTAAAATAGGTTAATAATGGTGCCATTGTTTGACCCAGGGTATTCGAGGCACAAGGCACAGCAAGTAGGAACATTGAAAAGAAAATTTCCGTAATAGCCGATAGTTTTCCGTTTAATCCACTTTCCACATAAATTATAAATCACGGGAGCTTGTTCAAGCCACTTTTAGTATAAAAAAAATACAAAACTAGCTGTACGTATTCAAATAAATAAAAAAAACATGGCCCAGCGCAAATGTCTGCGAGAGTTTAATCGATTTCGACAAGCGCGTTGTTAGGAAAGTTAGCAGCGCATATGGCGTCCAGCACAAAGTTGATTCCGTGACTACACTGCATATTATGCTGCTGACATCCACACATATTACGTAAACGGAAACTTTAGTTGCGACACATATTACTTTAAGACAAAATTATTTCAAAGTAAATAAGTAATCTATGTTCAATATAGGAAGAAAAAAATACAGTTAATGAATACTTATCTTCAAATGAAAATGTTTTGTTGTAAAATGTGAGACGTGATTGCCCAGTGGACCTCTGCTTCCGATTCTGGAGGGTGTGGGTTCGAATACTGTCCAGGCCATGCACCTCCAACTTTCAATTGTGTGCATTTTAAGAAATTAAACGTGTCTCAAAGGGCGAAGGAAAAACATTGTGCGGAAACCTTTATACCAGAGAATTTTCTTAATTCTCTGCGTGTGTGAAGTCTGCCAATCCGTATTGGCCTTACCTTCTTTATGATTTATGAACAAATTTTTAGAACTGTAAATCTAAAAATGATGGATTTTCCATACAAACTTTCAACCCCTATTTCACCCCCTTTGTATTTTATTTTCGCAATAAAAAGTATCCTATAACCTTCTCCATATTGTGGACTTAAACTGTGCCAAATTTAATTTGAATTCATTCACTAGTTTCAGCATGATCTCCGAATAACAATAATATGGACAGACGACAGACAAAAAATCAAAAATAAATATTTTTAGCTCAGTATCGATTATATAATGCCTCCCAACAAAAATTTTCAAAATATCTTCAATGTACAGAATGTACAAAGTTCGTATTATAAGTATAGATTCTAGATGGCGTTGGCTTCCTTTATGCCACGCTAACGTTTGTTGTTACAAATGGTATAAGTAAAATCTTAAATTGCGAATAAGTGTATAGAAATCGACCAGTTTTATCTATACTTATACTTATAATATAATTATAATAAAACGATTTGCGAACTAAAATCGCGGGACAAGAAGCCATAAGGGTAATGATGACATTTCATTCAGTCTACCAGGAAACGTGTCGGCGAGTTAAACGCACTCATTCCGTATAACGATAAACCCCCGACAATAAATACAACAGTAACAACAGTTTTTATGATTCAATAATTTATTGTATCTGGTGGTTATTTCCTCTTGTTATTGATAAAAAGAATTAATAGTTTTTTTGCCCGCCGTCTGCAATAAATTATCTAATATCTGCGACTCTGCGTTTTAATTAATAGTTTGTTAAATAAAAACATTATTTTCTTTATTATACAATTATTATCTGATTTATGCAAATCAATTGAAAACATACTAATTTTAGAGAATATTTTACCATTTTTTTACACAATGCCTGTCTTCTCATTATTTTTTTTTTGGTAATTTGCATTTTAAAAAAAAAAAAACTAGCCGACACCGCGCGGTTTCACCCGCGTGGTTCCCATTTCCGTAGGAATACGGAGATAACATAAAGCCTATAGCCTTCCTCGATAAATGGGCTATCTAACACTGAAAGACCAGTAGATCCGATTTTAAAAATTTTAAAAATTCTTCCCTGAGATTAGCGCGTTCAATCAAACAAACAAACAAACTGTTCAGCTTTATAATATAAGTATAGATATATGTTGTCTTAAAATGTTAACTATAAAGTAAAAAACCTATTCACAGCGATCAGTAAGTTTTGACAAAAATGACATACAAATATACTCGCTCTATGAATAGAATACAGAACTTTCTTTTTTAATCTCGGTTAAAAAGTAGTAAGTAATTAATTACGGATAACAATGTAATTGAGGTCAGAATAAAATCATACGCTAAATTGTTGTAATCTCCAACAATTATAATTTATTAATTCTTTTGATAACAACATTGTATGGGAATTGTTTATAAAACATAATAAAATAAAAATAAATGAATGCGTTTTTTTTCTAGTATACGTTATATTATGTTGTTTTTATTAGCGCAAGATAATAATAATTGATTTGACACCAATTATAGAAAAGGGTTCAACTTCTGTCAACCCCGGTCGCTAAACTAATAAAGTTGTCATATATTTATTGTTTCTAACCGACTTAAAAAAATGAGGAGGTTCTGAATTCGACGCGTATGTTTTTTTTAATGTTTGTTACCGCATAACTTCTTAACCAATTTTAAAAATTCTTTTTTCGTTTGAAAGAGTATAATTCTAGATTGGTCCCATTTAATTTTGATGAAAATCGGTTCAGTAATTTTGTGTTAAAATGAAAATAACGAAATATATAAATAGCTTTACTGCTACCAAAATAAAATACATTAAAATAAAACACCAGATACTAGATTTGAATTTCAATCTTAAAACGAAGTATTAAACCATTGAATATTTTCTGATTATTAAGCATAAGGGCACACATAAATTCATTAGAACCAACAAAGGCGTCTCAAGCCTGTTAATGAAGAAAGACGTCTGGTTTAATTGCCTCTGGTAATTTTTGTAATAAATGGTTTAACGTATAAATTCTCCCAGGAACCATTCATAAGAACCATTACTGGGCACTTATAGACCATCTTTGCAATATACGTCGACACTAACTTATAATTATTCATTTTTAAACATTAGCTCAGTTATCGGCATTAAGAATGAAGGATTAACCGAAAGATATAAAGGAGAAAAAGAGAAATTAAACAAGGATTAAACAAAAAAGTTTGATAAAAAGAAAAAGATAATAAGTACCTAGTAGGTATAAGTTGTATCCAGCACTACTGGAGCCGTGTTTGTATCTGATAATGTTCCCGCTTTTCAAGTGGTGCGTTGAAACCCCATATTTACATATGCATCCTGTGGTAAAACCAACAGTTTTACCACAGAATACTTATTATGTACAATAAGTAATACTAGGTAGTCTGACATTTTGTTGATTTTCCCATAATATAGGAAGTTTCTCTAAAATTTTATTTGTGATTGCATTCTTACGAGTACAAGCAAGACTAGATGCATTATCCTGATCAAGATAAAAGTCAAACAAAATAAAGAGGTCAACCTCAGAAAGAAAAAAGTAAACTGTGCCCTTTTTAGTGTACAAAAGTTGTCTCAAAAGTCTTACTTTAAATCTCGTGTCTTTACCGTAAGGTATTCTAGGTCAAAGGTCACAAAAATCAGTTTTTCGCGATTGTCTCGATTTCTATAGGTCCATTGATGTTAATATTTATTATAAATACTTGTAGGGCATAAATTGACAACAAATTTTGTTAAAAATTTTTTAAGTTGCATTAAATTGAGATATGATGTCGAAAGAAGAATTTAGTTTATGTATCCATTTAAGATGATTGAGCTCTGCTGAGTACAGCCTAAATTTGACCGGAAATAACATATCATATTGTACATAGCAAAAAGACACGAAGCAAAACATGAAACATACCAAGAAGCAAGATGTAGTAAAATTGTAAACCTATCTGTGGACAAACATAGCTCAGCAAAAAGTAACTTGTATACTGAATGTTTTTGCGTCGCATTTAGTAATGTAACGCATTAAGTGGACCCTATTATTTAACCTAAATACATACAAATGTTAAAGCAATTTTATCTTAATGGACTTTGAACGTAACCAGTTCAATCTAGACTTAGTTAGCTGCAATAAAACGATCGTAATTGTAGATCGCTTAAAATATATCAATAACCCTTTATATTTAGCGCTCTATACTAATTATTTCACTTTGAAAGACAAAGAAAGAACGGAATATATTATGCAATAGCATAGTTGCTTGATCCAGGCAGCTAAAAAGTGTGTGTAGAAAATACCTTTACAGAATACTAACGTTTAATAATGTACTCCATCGGCTGTCGTGATGAAAAGATACAGTCATCATATCAACCCATATTCTGCTTACTGCTGAGCTCGAGTCTCCTCTCAGAATGAGAGGGGTTAGGCCAATAGTCCACCACGCTGGTCCAATGCGGATTGGCAGACTTCAAACATGCAGACAATTAAGAAAATTCTCCGGTATGCAGGTTTCCTCGCGATGTTTTTCCTTCACCGTTTGAGACACGTGATATTTGCATGCGTGATATTATGTGCCTACAAGATGCATGCCCCGGACCGGATTCGAACCCACACCATCCGGAATCGGAGGCAGAGGACTATCACGGCTCTCATATAATGAGATATACTAGCGGACGCCCTCGTCTTCGTCCGCTCTTCGACCTGCCTAATCTGTAGCTATTGCAAAATCCGTTTATTGCGAATGATTACAAATCTACTTCCCTGTCAAATTTCATCTTTGAACGTCAAGCGATTTTCGATGTTTCGTGTTCTTTCACTTTTATACGTACCTTTAAATAGATTTAAATCAGAATATAAATAATTTGCTAATATACTATATTATGCAAAGTGTCTTTTGAAGAATATCCGACGGAAATAGCGCAGTTTGTCGCAGTGAACTATGACACACTAGATAACGCTATCATTGCAGGAAATTCGGTCATACATGCAATATTTACAAATATAGCTATCACATCGACTTTGAAGGAGTAAAAATTTATTGCTCGTATAACTTAATATTGTTATAAAACAAAACGAACCTCGAAAACGATAATTATATTAACTTGAAAACATTTCGCAATGCGTGAGGTTATCGTATGCAGTATAATAAAGTTAAGATTAACTTTTATAATGTAGTCAAAATATCATTGACCTTTGCTCAATAGTAAAAAATCGTAGGTAATTTTCTACATGCAATGTATGCTGTTTTTAACCCCCGACGCAGACAGAGAGATCTGTCTGTCTGTCTGTCAGTCTGTCAGCCTGTCTGTGGCATCATAGCTCGATTTGAGTTTTTTTTGTATCAAAGGTGCTCCTGAACGGATGAAGCGATTTCAATTTAGTTTTTTTTTTTGTATCAAAGGTGACTTACGGGCAAGTGTTCTTAGACATATTTAATGAAAATCGGTTGAGCCGTTTAAAAGTTGTGGGGGTTGAAAGTTGGTAAGAACAACCGAATGTCTGCAAGTATACTCGAGTGGGAACTCTAATGAAAGCGCACTGAAAGAGAATATTGACGACTTGATCGAGAGTGTAATTAATAATTTCATGACATTCGGGGGTTTTCTAAATTGTCAATTTTACATGTTATACTAATATAGAAATAATACGATAATATCAATAACTTCAATGTCTTTTTTTGGGTTCTAAAAATTAAGTAATACTTGGTAAACACTGCGCATTTAACCGCATAGTTCCCTTTTACGAGTATATGGGAATACGAATATAAAATATGGCATTTTTTATATTTTCCATTAGGGCTTGTTCCCACTACTTTAGCAGTTTAGTCGAGTAGCGTAAAATTTAGATGCTAAACGTGTCTGAACACCAAGTAGTTTAGTACGCTATTCGACTAAAATGCTAAAGTAGTCCGAACTAGGCTTTAGTGAAAGAAATTTTAAATTATATAATGATGAACTTCCGCAAAGTAACGCCTGCTTCTATCCAATATTTAGAAATTTTAAAGTTTTGTGGTTTTGTTGGGAAAGCGAAGGAAATAAACTAACATTCGCTTTTATAATTGGGCGTCCTCCGGATCAACCTTAGGTTACAACTAATGTTCGTATATCTCCTATTTTTGTAATAAATTGTAATATATTATCTACAAAATAATTCATTCTAACATTCTGTGGACACTAATACATTCACTTCTCGTCTACGTGCAATCAACTTTCGGTACATTTACAACCAAGCTTCGCAATCGCAACACACCGTTTTCAATTTACGAGTAAATTAAAGAGGTTCCGTCTAAAACTTTTCCAATATTTTTTCATCACGTATGTTGACGTACACATTGAGGTGAATTACGTGTACAAATAAGCAATGTTCGGTTTGACTTGAGTTTTTAGGTATTTTATTCCTAATCAAACTTATTTCCGCGTTTGATATACCTACCTGCGAGAGATTTAGGCACACATATAGGTACTTGAAAGATTTAATCGTCTTTAAGAACCAATTGCCATTTTTTTTTTAATAAACATAGTCCAGAATTGGTTCAGTAAGTACTTATATTTCTTCTGTTTACCATTGTCCAGTCAGTTACTCACTGTCTAGTTAGTTACAGTTGGTTGAGTTACGTCATTTCCGTCATGCGTTTATGTCGTATATTATAATTCTTTGTCGTATATATTAATACCTAATAATGATAGTCCACCCACTCATAAATAATCATTACGGTTTTGTAAGGTTTACGTCAAAATTCAGTTCACCGAATTCTCAAGATTGTAAGACTTTTCAACATGAAAGATTCCGACTAGTACTATACCTATCATCTACACAAGACTAAAACCGCCCATTTCTGCAATAGGTATCAACCATTCAAGTGTCTATGTAGTCTATCAATATGCCAATTTACGGAATGCCAAGTCAAAAGAAACAATCCTTAATATTTTGTCTTTCAATAAAAAAAATCTTTTTTAGAATTTAACTTATCTATTTATTTTTACGTAATATATTTACTTTGGAGAGTGTAACGGAACCTTCACTCCCCATCTCTCAACCCCTCTCCCAGTGCGCGATTCGGCCAGCTGCGCGCCGCACCGCCGCTTCGCAGTTTGAAAGAAAGAAAAGTTTATTCAGAATACACATCATACAAAGAAAAGAGAGAAAAAAAAAACAATAAATTAAATACATTGCAACTTGCATGATGTGATCCTAAAAGGGTCACCACTCAGCATATTGCAGTGTCCGTAAGGATACCGCGCTGATCTTCCGTGGAGCCATTAAGGTGACGTTTGGACGGTATCGAGACGTGCGGAGCGCCTCTAACAAACATCGACAAATATTAAAAGAAGACAGATACGTAAATTAAATACAAAAATATTACTAGTAGAAACAAGTGATAAAAATAAGCCAATTATAAATAATAATACAATAAATAAATGATAACATAATAATTTGGTAAATAAATATTATAATAAATTAAACAAAACAAAGGACCCATTACTTATATGTTTTGAATTAAAAGATAATGTTTTCGAATTTTGGTTTTAAAAGTGGTCTTGGATATTTCTAAATTACGAAGAGGAGGAGGATCGTGCCGCGTTGCAAGCTCATGACTAAGGGCCCTGTATGGGTTCAAAACTAGTCGGGCATACTCCGACCTTATATTACGTGGGTTTAAGCCGTGTTTCATAATCAATGAAGATGAATTTAATTTAAACTTTATTATACCTACTTTTAGAACTAGTAGACGCGGTCCAGCTTCGCTTTGACTAACATCTTTCCTAGCCCTATATTGATCAGTCCCAGTATGATTTTAGTAATATAACTTATAATACAAAAATCTATTTCATTTACTTAGGTACCTTTGTATTGTACATTGTAATTGGATCCTGTTCTATTATGTAACCAAACAACGTCAGTGTTATTTCTTTTACGAGTTAATATACAAGTCCGCGTTCTGTCTTCGTTAGCGGCGCATCACTTTTCATTAACCGTTTCTCGGACTAACTTTTGCAGGAACACCTTGCGGCTACGACCCCAGACGACCGGCGGGGGTCTTCTTTAACGAAACTTCTGGAAACTTTAAATTTACTTAGATGCGAGAAGAGACTTTATTGCGGGGTCGACGTTAACAAAATTAAATTTTCAATGGAGTTGTGTCGGCAAAAAAATATTTCATTGGAAAACTGGAACGTGAAAAATTGATGACTAGATGACCCGGTGAACTTTGATGCATCTAAAATTGATTTGATTGTAACACTTCATAAACTAGGAAAAACGATTTTTAACTGTTTTTCATTGTGAAAAATTTATTAGTAATCAAAGTGGCACTATAAATTTCCATCAAAATATTGAATTTTGAATTTAGATTAACCCCTCCAGTTTTTAGAAAATATTTAAATCGATCGAACAATTTCGTGTTTTTGCGAAACTAAAGAATACTCTTTCGGCAATTGATCTTTTAACAATGATCACTGACTGACTCTTTTGTCTTTCGCAACGAACGCCTTTTAATAAACGTAACCAGATATGGCAATTCCCATTCAACAGAGCTCAGGTATGCTAGACAGTTTTTCATTAGGCAAAGGAAAACTAGTCACACCTCTGGCAAACGATAAACTGGTTACCACTCTCAAGGAAATCAGAAATTTCCCCATACTACGCCGGTTAAATAAAACACTGTATAATTCAAAGCTAACTCCACTGTGGGACAAGATTACACTTTCCTACAATACCCTACATACAGTATGACAAAGTAGGTCGTGCGTATCCGGACTCCGTAGTACAATAATTGTTATCAGTGTCGCCATTAATGCGCAAATTGTTGATATTAGGTATGTAACTTTCTATATGTACATATATATTCTAGTCCGTTCTCGCAAAAATTTTTTTTTTTTTTATTGTTTACAAGTTAGCCCTTGACTACAATCTCACCTGATAAGTGATGATGTAGTCTTAGATGGAAGCGAACTAACTTGTAAGGAGGAGGATGAAAATCCACACCCCTTTTAGTTTCTACACGGCATCGCACCGGAATGCTAAATCGCTTGGCGGTACGTCTTTGCCGGTAGGGTGGTAACTAGCCACGGCCGAAGCCTCCCACCAGCCAGACCTGGACCAATTAAGAAAATCTTAATCTGCCCAGCCGGGGATCGAACCCAGGACCTCCGTTTTGTAAATCCACCGCGCATACCACTGCGCCACGGAGGCCGTCAAGATTCACATCGTCATCAATATTTCATATTCTGCTATAGGGGATATAGGAATTTAGACTCACAACTGGTGTATTCACATAACAACACTATGCCGTACACACACCTACAATATATGCTGTGGAAATGCATTATATTACGTTCAAGTACCTACAAAAAAAGTGAAAATCTTTCTGTACTTATATTACATTATATCTTCAATACAAATTCATACTGAGTCTTATGGCATGGTTTTTTTGCTATTGCTTTAAAAGTAAGGAATCATCTGCTACAGAGCACACAACCGTGTCATACCTACTCGTAATAGCAAATCCTAAAAATGAAAGCTAGGCAAATTTTTCAATTAATTAAATAAACAAACAAAGAATTCGGACGCATTTTGCGAAAGGTCATCCGAAGAACTTTGTACCACTTATCTTAAGTTTTCTATCCTCAATGCCTACTTAGTTCAAAAGTATATCTAATAATTTTTGCTATATAAATCATACTTATATGTTAGGTTTAAGGTTTTTACTTAATAACAATTCTCAGTTAATAATCTAAACAACCGATTCTGCGATACTGCATCGACAAAAACCAACCATTACGTTGATACTTTGTGTAATATCAAAATGCATCATAGATAACCTAGCTCATACAAAATAAATGTATTCTATCGTATACAACGATTTATATTTAGCTAGACACCGCTTAGTCAATAATATGAAATCAAGCAGTGTAAATATTTTTCTATCTACAAGGATGACACGAAAACTCAGGTAAAATTGTTTCACCACGCTGCGGTAGGGATGACCGATATTAAAAAAATCAAAATTAATTTATTTTAAGTATAGGCTTCGTTTTCAAGCAATTTTGAAACGCCAGTTTGTCTGTTTGTGACTCTACGTTACTTACTAAAAAAACTTAACTAAAAGGACATTAGAACGTAGTATATAAAGAAACGCGGAATAAAAGACGTCTAGCACTAATCTTTTAAGCACGTATGGATTACAGCTTGCAGTATCTAGCTAAATATATTATGTCTGTGCTCCATATATACATATACATGTAATTAGGTATGTATATCTGAACTGGGTCGTGCGTATCCGGAGGGCTATCGGGATCGCCATTAAGGCATGAACTGTTGTTAATATTAATTTGCTCTTATATTTGATGCTTGGAGCTATATTTAACAAGCCAATTAGATCTCACTTGAAACGGTAATATACAGGGTGCTCGGGAGTATTTTCCATAACTTCAAGGTGTTGACAAGTCCACACAAAGGAGCCGGAGTGCGTCTATATCTACACTAATATTAAAGCTGAAGAGTTTGTTTGTTTGATTGAACGCGCTAATCTCAGGAACTACTGGTCCGATTTGAAAAATTCTTTCAGTGTTAGATATCTCATTCATCGAGAAAGGCTATAGGCTATATATTATCCCCGTAATCCTACGGGACGGAGAACCACGCGGGTGAAACCGCGCGGCGTCAGCTAGTATCTAATATTTTTTAACTAAAAACTTTTTATATTTTAATACAAAGTATTTCAAATAATTCCGACTATCCATGTAACACACGCCTTTAACTATCCTTTCATTTTCAAATGTCAAAGTTTGGCTACGTCATTATTATAAGGATGCGTATAGGGGACACATTTTATCACGTCATGTTCTTTGAACATTTTTAATCTAATCACGCTAATATTATATAGGCATAAGTTTGTGTTTGTAAGTGTGTAAGTATGTTTGTTCCTCCTTTACGAAGCAAATTGACAGTAATTTGGAATGGAAATAGATTTCTTTCACTCAGGCTACTTTTAATCCGGAAAAATCAATGGTGCCCGCGGGGTTTGTGAAAAACTGAATTCCACGCGGACGAAGTCGCGGACGTACGATAATGTAGTATAAAATGATAAAACAAAATAATATTATGTAAGAACAGAAAATAATTTACCAAGTATGAAAATGTGCCGAGATTTATCTTAATAAGAAACATGATTACATTCAGCAAGTTAATTTAGGATATAACCAAAATAATAACAAGATTTATGGCTACAAAAATATCTTACAAATCTGTACAAATATACTAGCCGTAATAGCTCAGTGGAACTCTGCCTTCGATTTGGAGGGTGTAGGTTCGAATTCGATCCGATAGGTGCATCTCAAACTCTTCAGTTATGTGCATTTTAAAAACCAAATATCACGTGTCTCAAATGGTGAAGGAAAAACATCGTAAGGAAACCTGAGATTTTTTTTAAATATATACGTGTCTGAAGTCTACCAATCCAGGGCCACCGTGGTGGACTATTAGCCTAACCCACCTCCCCCCCATCTGAGAGGACATTTTCATTGATGCTCCGCTCCTTATGGTTATAGCGTTGTGTTAAAATACTGATAGATAAAGTAGCTTTCTAATTGTAAAATAACTTTTAAAATCGGTTTAGTAGATCCAGAGACTTTTAAATAAATATTCATATGACTCGTCTATGAACTAAGTAATTATATCAAACTAAAAACAAACTGAATATTATTCTAATCATATTATTAAAGTAAAGTAGCAAATTGAATAAGAGTTTATTTCATTATAAGGCACAAAGTGACCTTGCAAAGTTCCTAACGGTCCAAATGTTCAATTATTATACAAGCATTTATAGTATGTGACAGTTAGATTATTTGTAAAATGGTCTAAATAAAACCAGCCAAGTGTGTGTAGAGCCACGCGCAGTACAGTGTTCCGCAGCTGTACGTCACCAATGCCGACGAGAATGATCGTTATTTGTTGGTCGACTAGGCTAGGCAATTTTTATTCCAACTTAGATGTTTTAGTCTTCCTTTTACTTTCGTTACATAGACTGGTTCTGGCTCATAAACAGCAGTTTAGCTCGCCGAGGGTGGACACTTGATTCTAACAAAAATTTGCACTTAATTATTTCCCAACATATCCGTAAATTGTAACATGATTTTAACCACAGAACATAGAAAACGTCAAAGCTGACTTAAAACTGATGTATTCATAAGTTATATTTTTTTAAACCTATCCAATGACACCCTACGAGTTAAAAAAACAAGTAATAAAATCTTTACATATAACATGTAGGGTTAGACTTAACATGTAGGTAGAGTACTTACTCAAAACATATTTTTACAGATTTCATTTTACGACTATATCGACATGCTGAATTTATATACTTTTGCTAAATTACTTTTCTAGTAATTAATAGTCTCTGAGCTAATCCACGAACAGGCGGACATGCAAAACATGGTTCCTTGTTAACTACGGATGCGGAACCCTAATAAAAGTAACAAATAGGATAAAGACGGTCCAAAGGGAATTGAATTGCTTACACAGTGTAAATCTACGGGTAATACGGTAGCGTTGATTTAACTAGGGATGACACGGAGTTTCGCCATTCAACTAGGAACGGTCGGAATTACGAACGATAGAAATTACACGTCCGAATTCACTTCGGTAATATTTTTGCAGGAAAGGTTTTTTTCAATGTTTTAGCGTACGTATGCTAGACGTGGGTTCTGGAAAGATAGATGTGTATAAAATACCTACTAGTTATATTGATTGAATGTTAACTTTCTTTGTTTTTTATTCTTTAAAAGTTAGCCCTTCACCACAATCTCACCTGATGGTAAGTGATGATGTAATAATCTAAGATCAATCGGTCCAGCCGGGGATCAAACCCAGGACTTCCGTCTTGTAAATAGACCTCGCATACCACTGCGCCACGGAGGCCGTCAAAATAGGCTGAAAATGATAATCAAAAGCTCACAAATAAAGGTTAGAAAAATGTTTTCAATCAAAATTTACGGCAAATTTACGTTATAAGGTGGCAGAAAGCACAATTTCCTTTTAAAGCTGGCATCAAAGTATTTTTCTTTAAAAGTGAAAGTCGATCCGTTAATCTACAAGGGCGTCGCCACCGCGCTAATAGTTCTCAATCTCAACGAGCGAGCGAATCTGCTGGGACCGGCGTGTTGACGATCTGGAATAACTCTCTGGAAAATATTTTATGCCTCATTCATATTGAGCTCGCTTATTAGATAGCCTTCGGTTGATTTAGCTAACGTTATCAAACAATGATCTGCATATTATTAGTGGATAAGTATCGAAAAGCTCGATTTTTAAACGATTAACCTTTTATGTCTTTCTTCCAGGTACTTTAATTTCAAGCAGTCAAAACTCCTAGCAAGATAAAAAAGGTATTTTAAAGTAACGAACCTCATCATTACCTCAGATAACGGTATTCTTTTGTTTTCTTCTAGGAATTCTATCATAATAAATGGAGATTTTGTCACAAAGTAGTTCCAAACCTTTCGAAAGCAAATGTGTGATTATACAAATCTTTGTTATAATCTATCATGAACATGTAAACCTTTAAAATAAGGCTTAAAAGTTTAGCGACCAAGTCTCTGAGCCTTCTTACATACAGCGGGCGATGGAACAAGCTATGCTCGGAGTACCTCTGTGTGATCGAATCAGATATGAGGAGATACGCAGAAGAACCAAAGTCAGCGACATAGTTCAACGAATCGCGAAGCTGACGTGGCAATAGGCGGGGCACATAGTTCGAAGAGCCGATGGACGTTACAGTCACAAGGTGCTGGAATGGCGACCCTGCACTAGAAAACGCAGTGTTGGTCGACAGATGACGTTAAATGAGTCGCAGGGATCTCGGCTCAGGATCGTGATATTTGGAAGTCCCTACATAAGGCCTATGTCCTGCAATGGACGTCCATCTGGTGATATAATGAGGATGATGACGATTACAAGTTGCAGTTTTTTTTTTAAAAGTAAATAATGTAGGTATATCATTCGACATACCGAGTTGCAAACGTAAGGTGTTCATTATTTTCGGTCGCCTAGATATTTTAAGATCATCAATCCCACTCTATTTAAATTCCCCTTTTACATGGCTAAATATTTGCTTATGTCGTTCTTAATCCTGAATCTCTAACAAATTAACGAGCTAGTCAGTCACGTGTCAGCTGAAGGCAACCCTCATTGCTACGGAGTGACATTACATGTATGCGGTTGACACCGTCGCAATACTCCCGTTTGATAAGTACAAACACCGTTTCACGATTCATGTCACAGAGGCACGTAACACGTAATTTCAGTATGAATTACGCATGCCTTTAGCCCTCATTCGCACGGGAGCTTTTTTAACGGACGTTAAAAAAGCGTTCAATTATAATATGAAGTTATATTTATTTATTTATTTATTTATTATATATCCTTAGTATGCTTACAGCTAAGCCAAAACGCATACAAAGTACAGACTTACAATATACCAATATAACAGATAAACAAATTACAATACACTATACAATACAAACACATAAATTGCATATTTCTATAAAATTAAAATTAAAATTCACAGCTGTTTACAATATCAATAAATACATGAAGTTTTATATCAAAAATATCTAGATCTTGGCGCTGAGCAATCAACGTATTGAGCATCGACAGTACCCGATTAGTTGGGGCATTTCGAGCATATTGCGTACGGAACGACTTGGTAGCGAAAAAAGGTCGCTTACGACACGACCGAAGCAACTTGCCTGGTTCTCGAACCGACAAGGCACATCGCGACAGTGCGTCCGAGTTATCCACTTTATTGTGTATTAGCAGGAAGTAATGGATGAGAATAGCTCTCTTTCGCCTTAACTCCAGAGTGTCTAGCCCCACCATACCAGACACAAACAAGGAAGGGTACAAATATGGGTAATAACCGTAAATTTTTTTATACAAACCACGCGCGAATTTTTTTTGGACTTTCTCAACGGTAAGTGTATGAGTAGCACATAACGGACTCCAGACAGGTGAGTTGTACTCCATCTTACTGCGGACATATGCATTGTACAATGTATAAAGTATTAACGGATTAGTGAAACGCTTACTCTGCCGCAATACAAATCCTAAAAGCTTATGCGCCTCTTTGCATATTGTGTTAATATGATCGTTAAAAGTTAGCTTGGCGTCGACCGTCAGACCTAAATCTCTGATTTGCGATACCCTCTCCAGAGTATCACCAGATATCTTATAGTCAAAGACAACACTGTTATTTTTATACGTCAACGTTATGACTTTACATTTTGATACATTAAATTCCAGACAATTCATATGTGACCATCGAACTACGTTATTAATATCCTCCTGCAGCAAAATGCAGTCTTCGTATTTTTTGATACCCAGGTATCAATATTATATGAAGGTCTACTTCCAACGGCCAAAATTGAAATTGAAAAAAAGAGCCGTAATGGCCCAGTGGATATGACCTCTGCCTCCGGTTCCGGAGGGTGTGGTTTCAAATCCGACCGGAGCATGCACCTCCAACTTTACAGTTGTGTGCATTTTAAGAAATTAAATATCACGTGTTGAGGAAAAACATCGTGAGGAAACCTGCATACCAGTGAATTTTCTTAATTCTCTGCGTGTGTGAAGTCTGCCAATCCGCATTGGGCCAGCGTGGTGGACTATTGGCCTAACCTCTCTCATTCTGAGAGGAGACTCGAGCGGGCCGAATATGGGTTGATAATGATGAAAATTGAAAATGCAACAATGCTTGAAAAAAAGCGACGTGTTTTAAAAACGCTTTCGTATTAACATTTACTTGGGAATGCATTTGTTGTATTTGAACGCTTTTTTAACGTCCGTAAAAAAAACTCTCGTGCGAATGGGGGCTTATTGTGTTGGATTAAGATTTTGATTATCGCTTAAATAGTATAGTGCTATTGATCCACAGTCTGGAGCATTAACGTCCCTTTAGGGTGTAATACTGGTTGACTGGCTTTATTACTTTCATTTATCTACATTTACTGTTTACTTCTAAATTACAATCATTCGTTTTCATTTTTACCGCTAAGAAATTACGGAAATTCTCTCTGTGTAGTGAATCCTAGTAGAAATAAAAATAAGAAAATGTGGCCAGTTTCATTACAATTTAATTAACATCATTCTAAAACTAATAATGCAAACTCTTTTCTATGTCCGAGTACCTTGATAAGAGTTTGAAATAAAAGAGTTTTTGTTATGTTAAGAGCTTGACTGCAATCATGCTTGATGGTAAGCGACAATGCAGCCTTTGGTAAAACAAGCATCCCAAGATTATTAGTGTTTGCTTAGAATAATATGACTTTTTTCTATTAATATCAATACTTGTATTGATATTAATAAATAATATATCAATATATCATCATTATCATATCAGCCCAGTGGATAGGACTTCTGCCTCCGATTCCGGAGGGTGTGGGTTTGAATCTGGTCCGGGGCATGCACCTCCAACTTTTCAGTTGTGTGAATTTTAAGAAATTAAATATCACGGTCTCAAACGGTGAAGGAAAACCATCGTAAGGAAACCTGCCAATCCGTATTGGGCCAACGTGGTGGACTTTTGGCTTAACCCCTCTCATTCTGAGAGGAGACTCTAGTTCAGCAGTGAGCCAAATTTGGGTTGATAATGATGTTTAATAATGATGATATCAATACTTTCTGAACTTCCTTGCACTTTTCCATTTTCCATATCGATGTGGATAATGTATAATATATAGTCTCTGTAGTAATGGGTTCATTTTTTATTATCGAAAGTCAGGTTCGCGTCTCGTTTCCGCTCTCAGTTGTAATTATGTGTACCTGATGCAATTTCACGTCGGCATAAATATGAGACCAGTTATAATGATCGTGGCTTGCCCGCTCACTTGTTACGTTATTTTTTTATAATTGCATGGATATTATCCTTCCTACTTTTACGCGAAAGTTTGTGATGATGTATGGGTGGATGGATTGTTACTCTTCCATGTAAGAACTTCTGAATAGATTTTGATGATTTTTTCTAGTAAGTATTATAGCTTTAAGCTTTAGGTTTATCAGAACTAGTGGACGAAATGTTAATGCGTTTGGAAGTCATGAACCACGATATTCTTTATTAAGCTGCAAATGTAAACCTTCCTCTTTAATTTCTCTATCTATTGATGAAACGTTCAGATTTACATAACACACAAGTTATGTACTAGAAGATCCGAATTAGAAACGATCTTAACCCGTCTGTTTATTGAATGAAAAATGTATTAAAAACAAATTTAGTAAATCTAATAAAATATATTGCGAGCAGGTTGTCAAGAAAACTTCTGGGCATACTATCATTAATAAGTAGTTAATAAGGGTTTACAACAGTTTCTAATTCGGTTCTTATACCAATAGGCTTCAACTGTGATGCCATCAACGCTGGATGTGAAAAGATCCCAAGTAATTTGTATTTTCAAAAGTAAGATGATTCTTCCTTTCTTTTCATTGGGATTGTTTGGACGGGATTTACGCAGTTCATCCTGTCTTTTGCACCCAAACGGTCCGTTTTTGCGATTTTTACAGATATATGAAGCTTAACTCTCAGCAATATCCTATAGGCTTTATTTTATTGACATCGGATGTAGGAATTTCTATCCGGAAAAACCGATTTCCACGTGGACGGGGTTACGGACAATCGCGAAAAGTCACTAGGTTTTCGGTACTCTATATAAATCGTATGATAATTTAATTGACTCCTAGTACAAAACAATACGAGTAGAAAACAGTGCTCTGTCATTTCAAGACTAAATTCCTTGATTGAAATTTCTCCTGACGTTAAATGACGATCATAACAGCCTAAGGATATAAGCGAGGTAACTTTTCTTTTGTTTATTTTGCTCATTAGTTTTTAAGCGATGTCATTACGAAAGCTGGGACCCACCTGATAAAAAGCAGAGTATTCCCAACTGCACTAAACAAGTCATCAAAACGATCTATCGTTCAACTAATACATTTCTTATTTGCTGGATTTACTTAAGCTGTGAGGATTTTTTAGTTTTCCAATATTTTTATATTCCTTTTATCTCTTTCCAGTCTAGTTGGATCTCATTTAGAATATTCACTTGTTATTCCCCAGACGTCTAGTTACATTGCTTCCGAACGTTGACCCTTACCCGTATTTAGTTTACAGGTAAACTTCACAAACATTGCTTTATTGAGGAAAGTAGAGGATTTCCTATTTGACTAGTCTCCTCTATCTCATCTTCTTTCTTAACTAACTCTTATAATAAAATCATTAAAAAAATATCTATCTGTTTTGTGCAACAGCAATTCTTGTACATAGTATCTATATTTTTAGATCTTGAAAACAAATTACAGGACATAGATAACATTTTATATATAAATGAGTTTTAGCTTATAGGATTTATTTACACAGATATTGTTTTCAGAAAGCACGACAAAAAATACACAAAAGCAATTTTCAAAAATAGAAAGATAGTATAATTAGTCACATATATAGATATAATTAGTCATATTAACAATAGATATGTCTAACATAACACAGGATATGATTTAAAAAATTCTACGCGAACGTACTCGTAGTCTCAGACAATAGCTGCTAGATAAAAGAACTGCCAAGGACACTGTTGATGTATTCCGAAGGCAGAAGCAGAGATGGGCGGAACGACACTCTAAGGGCGTCTCCTTTGAGACTCTGACATCGGCTTAGAGGGCCGTTCGGAAAGGGCGTTTTAGCCTGAGTGTATCAGTCCGGTCGCCCCCGAGATCGTGAGTTAAAAAGCCCACGTCTTGATGATGTCAGATATCGGGGACCACGTCTTCGCGGCGAAGACGCTGTGTAGCTCGTGTTTGTGTTGCCTGGGAAGTATTGTCGTTGGTTATATCATCGTCAGGATCGTAAAGGGTATTTAACGTGCTGTCTAATCTTTTAAAGTACTATTTAATGAAAGTTTAGCAAAGCGGTGTGGGTAAGCACTAGAATGTAATAGGTAGGTAGATAAAATAAACCGTACCATAATTACTATGTAATTTAACTCTACCTGGCCACTCGTAATGGCCAACCTGACGCAATGTGGTTGCCAGCGACATAAGAAACGAGAGCTTTAAGCTTCAAAAGATACTTTGCAAATTCCATGTCTTGTATTAAAAGGAGCTGCAATCAAGCTGATGCAAGGCTCGTTAGTATTAACTAATTTAAATTATGATTATATAATGATTTATTTATTTTGCTATCATCCGCGAAAATTCGGCGAACCCATGCGACAACAGACAATTGTCTGTTGTCTGTCTGTCTGATGTCTTTGTAGATAAATTAAACAATTTGCACCCAAAAATTAAATTTAAATTAGAAATAGAACAGAATAATTCTTTAAATTTCCTTGATGTAACAATCACTAGAGTTAATAATAGACATCACTTTGGGATTTATCGTAAGCCAACTTATACAGATATAACCATACCAGCTTCATCTTGTCATCCATGGCAACATAAATTAGCAGCTTTCCATAGTTATGTTCATAGACTGATGTCCATTCCTCTAACTAGGGATCAGTATAACAAGGAATTAAATATAATATATCGCATGGCCATTTCGAATGGATACAACCCGAATATTGTGAATAGAATAATCAATAAGAAACAATTGGTGTTGATTAGAAAAGAACTTTATGGAATTCCATTAGAAAAACCTAAAAAATTTAAAGCTAGTCTAACATACTTTGGTCCAGTGTCGGAACGTATTGCAAAAACACTTAGAAAGCATGATATAAATGTGGCTTTCAGAACAAATAACTCTCTTAAAAATATTTGCAATGGTAAAGATAAACTAGAAAAGCAACATAAATCGGGAGTATATAAATTACAATGTTCTGAATGTAATGCAACATATATTGGTCAAACCGGTCGGAATTTTGATACACGTTACAAGGAACACATATCCGCTGTTCGAAATGACCGTCCACAAAGGTCGCACTTTGCAAAGCATCTCCTAGATACTGGCCATAAGCTGGCAGATAATCATATGTATGACATTTTACACACTTGCAATAAAGGCCTACGACTATGCGTTTTGGAACAATTAGAAATAATAAAACATAATAAGTCAGGAATTACCTTATTAAATGAACAAATAGAGTTATCGAAGTCACCACTAATAAAAATGTTTGAATGCGATGCGAGATAAATCGCTTATATTATGAGTATCTTGGCAACGCCCACCTCTTGCCCCACCTACTTTTTGGTCTATAAAAGACGAAGCAAAGGTCGAAAACGACACTTTGCAATTGCACGTTGTAGAGTCAACATCTCCTGAGGATGCTCCGGTTTCGGGGTGAAACGTACGTAGAGAGTATTTTGTCGGACCTGGGTGACGTTGTCGCATGGGTTCGCCGAATTTTCGCGGATGATAGCAAAATAAATAAATCATTATATAATCATGATGAACTTCCGCAAAGTAACGCCTGCTTCTATCCAATAATTTAAATTATTAAAAGAAAGAAAGAAATGTTTATTTAGTATACCCACGCGACACACAAAGAAAAAAAACAATAATTAAAATACATTACAACTATAGCATAATGTGATTCTAAGAGTTTTTCTTTATAGAATTCTAAGGTACCTAATTTCTGTTATTATGACATTACATATACTACATACGCTTTAGAACGACAAAATTTTATTGTTATTCTTAGGTACACAATTACAATAAAGAATGACTTGAGGAAGCGGTACAGTGTTTATTGTCAAGTTATTATGTCAATTACAATTACGTACGTACGTACGAGTATGTAGAAATTAAATTTTTTTTTGTTAAAAGGTCTCTAAAATAAAGCGTCGTTTTCATTAGATCCATAACACGAATTTCGCCATGTGGATGTTTTGCTGTGACCACAACGCGTTGTTAGCTATTTTTCCGCTCACTCAACGTCTTCGATCTTTGAGCGTAACACATTATAAATATACATAAATTAATGCTCTACTTATTGAAAAAGCGTTTGTTTTCTTTCTTAAGAAATTTATTTTGCGGAAATATAAGCCTCTTTCTCACCATACACAAATTACTATCACTCGCACTATTCGTTTAAATACTTTAAAACTAATTTAACGATTAATTAAAACTAACGCAAAATTGCTTTGTAAAAATGGCTTTTTTAGCGATTGCCAATGATTGACATCCGAATCCTACAAATGGTGAAATCAAAATTCATGAATCATAAGCTTGTATTATTGTTTATTTCAGTGTTCAGTATTGGTACGTCGATACATTTTCGAAATAACTCTACGTCTTTCATGATAATTATCACATTCAATTCACTTTTGAACTGGATACATACCTAGGTAATGCACAGAATATACAAATATAGTAGAAGGTAATAACAGTCCGTGGTATTTTATGAAACGATATCTCTTGCAAAAAAAAATTAGATCTGTATCGACTTTAGTGTCCCTGGAGCGCTGAAGACGTCGTGCGACGCGAGCCGATTTCGTAACATCTAAGTAAACGATGAACCATTGATTTTCACACGTTGCCGTTACATCGACTCATTTTCAATAAAAATCACATTTTCCTCCACAAGCCAGTTGTTGGTGTCTGGGTGACATTCATGGCAGAGTTTAGTGACTTCCGAAGTAGCAGGTTATCAGACGTGGCGTTGGCGGGGCGAGGGGGGGTGGGTGGTGGAGGGAAACTGGGTACTCGGTGGTAGATCGCCCCCGCATTCGCGTCCCGACTCGCGGCGCGCTCGACCGCGCCTTGTTCGCGTCCCTGATTACTGATTTATTTACGCGTCCGTCTCTATTTACTAACTAAACGTTGCTGTACGTTTTCGATTAACTCGCGTTTAAGGTTTGTTGTGGCTAATAGAAGTGTATTCTGTGATTCTACGCTACTATTTTCAATATTTTACTATATATTTACATATATGAACCAGTAATGGGTGTGTATATAGTTTTAGATTCTAACACATTGGTATGGTGAAGTGTAATTACTGTATTATTGTCTGAATTAACCAATATGTCTTCTGCTAAACTTAGAGTTACTGATGAAATCCTGCCTTCCTTTCCAGCCAAATTATCTCTGTATTTTATTAGACTTAGTCAATATTATACTCTCCTATCTACAAACAAGTGCATTTATTAGTTGCTAACTCATATTAAATATCACTTTTCTTTTCCGGAAAAATAACACATTAAAATGAAACTCTTGCACTTTGATTACTAATGGTCGAATAATAAAAAAGTCAATTGTGTCTCCGAGTCTGTTTTTTTATGGTTGTTTTATGGGCGAAGTACCAAAAATATCAGATAAAACTCAAGGTCCTAATGCAATAAAACCTAAGACGCTGGGTACGTTTATGCTTAGAGATGACAATATTACTTTAATTTTTTCGGAGACCATTGCAAAAAATTATAAAAAGACCATTGCAACATACGGAGAATGTTTATGGAAATCACATAGAACCTTTACATAGAACATTTTTTTTTTGACATACGTCTGTCAGGTCGTGAAAAAGAAGAAGTGACGTTTGGTGTACCAAACTACCAAAGAGGCGATAACACATTGCATGGATATTTGTATTTGTATGAAGTATTTTTACGTAGAGGGTTGTAAGTATCTGAAAATACGATACTTTACAAAGAATTGAAAACGTTTAATCGATTTCCGTAGAGAAAACGTCATCTCACGATCATTTCTCAACATCAAGCCAGCTTCCAATCGGACACCATCTGTAATTTTTCACGCGTCAGCTAGACGGTTTATCTTTTCCTCGCTAATCCGCGTTCTTTGTGGGCTTTCATTAATTAATTTTGTTTTTGTTTTTTATTGATTGATACATAGAGCTCAAAGTCTTCTTCTATCTATACAAATTGATGGATGAAGTAGGTACAGCTACACTACAGCTTTTCTTGATGAATACTGTTTACCAACAAACATAACTAGTCATTTCACACCTAATAATAATTAATTATTACTTAAATTAATAAAAATATTTTAGATTAATGAGATTAGAAGAATTACATATGGTTAATATAATTTATATAACATTTTATAAGCAAACCATACATGATTTAATATAAATAAGTTATGAAATGTAATGCGTTTTCTAGCTTCATTTTTAATTTCTTTGTTGGTAAACAGTACTCATCAAAAAGGCTGTAGTGTAGTTAATCTATCATGACAACTATCCTCATATGCAATTTATCATATTATTTGACCTACTCCCTCAGCTATTTATTAAACAGTTTTTGAAAATTTAAATAGGAATGACGACTAGGTTTGAATATATTGATTTTTATGATATATTCGGGTAAATAAGGTAAATGTTAACTAATTTTTACATAAAATTTGTCTGGATATTTGTAAAATAAATAAGATTACGAAATTTCAAAATCTATTAAAAATCGTAATTAGTTGAAAATTCATAAAGCTTTCGCTTCCTTACATTAAATGTGACATTTTATTAATAAATGAACTATATACATAAACGCACAAATAATAAAGATATTATTAATTTTGTTAGAACTCCCATACAAATCTTATAATCTTTATGTACCTACGACGTCATTAATTCGTACCATTTTGTATGGGGCGTTTTTCAGGTATCAAAATCTGAGATTAGCACGTTCAATCAAACAAACAAAAAAACTCTTCAGTCTTCAATATAACATATATATAGTAATCAAACTATCAAAAAGTTTCTAACTATTAAAAAGTTTTAAAATGTTTTCTTCATACATTCAATCGTCCAAAGTTATTACCCGAACGCCTTACAACTGGCTACTCGAGTATCTACTGTAACTTAAACATACATACATTCCAATATAAACGACATCTTTATTACCTTCTAGTGAAGAAAATTTCGTCAGTAGGCAGTAAGTAAACATAGTATGCAGTCCGTATATGTCTACGGGACTTGTGGGACTGGTAAGGTACGCTCTGCTCCACTTTTTAGACATGCGGCCTTACGCGCAAAAACCATAAAATCGCGCTTTCGATCCGGACCCTGCGGCAAGTTTCTATCTCTGATGATAGCCTCGGGCGGTACGCTCGCGTACAAAATCGTTTATAATTGACTATCTGTGCCTTGTGGTTCTACCCGCATTTAAATCATTTCCGTGGGAATATCGTCTATATTAAAGTAGAATGTATTTATAACCGACTTTAAAAAAGGAGGAGGTTATACGTTACGCTGTATGTATGTTCAGCGATATTTCCGATTTTGAAGATTCTTTGTTGTTTGGAAGGGTATACTTTTAGAGTGGTCCAATTTTCATGTTAGAATCTGGTGATGGCATCCTGGAGAAATCGGGGAAGGGGAAGAAAAAGGGGAAGTTTCGAAGATCGTAGAGACGGCTATAGTATTTTCGTTATTCTAGAATATAACCAAATTTTATCTAGCTCTTTTCAGCCGTTTTGGCGTGATTGAGTGTCAACAAAATCCATAACATCCCATCCAGTCAACCTTTCGTAATTTATCTTCATTAGATGATAGATTATATTTCAACTATTTGAAATAAGATCTAGCAAAAACAAAATTACATATAATTATTCTATAATAAGTAAAGACATCATTATCAGGTATTAGCGACGAATAATATGGGAACTTTCTTTCTATTTATTGACTGCGATTTCATCTGACATTATTCGTAAAGTCCTCATTGATGATGCAAACAGACAATGTTAACTTGGAGAAGATACATATTTTATCGAATCGTATTTACTCGTTAGATAAGTTGTTATGGTCATAATGTTGAAAATACTACGTCTGTACAAACGATTGGTTTGTTTACCACGTTCTTATTTATCTCGTGAATGTTCTGTTTCCAACCCAACAATTTCAAAATATCGCACCCCACATCCTTAAAACGAAATTTCAAAATAACTCTATGGAATGTGGTTATTTAAACTTCATGGTGAAACCTAAAAAAAAGCAAAATTCTACGTAATAAATCTATCGTTCAACATAAAAACGCGTATAATAAATTTTCCGGATAATGTAATACTTTCAACTTCGCACAATATTAAATTTGCCGAAATGAGCATACCAAATTGGGTTTTACCCTCGAGTGTACCGATCTATCATAAAAGTAAAGGCGCATATATTTTATCAGCGAGAAAAGTACGTACGTACTTCGATGAAATATGCTAACAGGCCTCGATCCAGTCTGCGACTTTCTTAATACGTAGCTCTACGCCGACCTTATTTGGTCACGAGACTTGAAAATAAGTGACTTAAGAATCTGTGCTACGCGCCTTTAGAGATATCTTAACTACTTACACACTTATGGTTGAAATAACTTAAAAGCTTAGGATTAAAACGTTTGATAGTTGACATGTTGACATCTATACTAATACCTATTATAAAGCTGAAGATTTTGGTTTTTTATTTGTTTGCTTGAACTGGCTAATCTCACTTCTACTACGGATCTACCGGTCCGATTTGTAAAATTCTTTTAGTGTTAGATAGCGCATTTATTTATAAAGGCAATATATTATCCCCGTATTCCTAACGGGAACGGGAATCACGCGGGTGAAACCGCGCGGCTTCAGCTAGTTACTTATGAAGGTACTTGAAATTGAAATCCTGAATGTTAACAAAACCATAGAATTCATACTTAATAATACTCTTAAATACGTAAACCTTAATTTACATAATGTTTATTGCAATTGTTAAGTTAGACTATGCCATTTTCTACGAACTGATGATTTTTACTTACAATACAAAAGACTATTTCGTACGGATTAGCGTTCGGATGACCCTACCCAAATAAAATAGAGTGCATTTTGAGCTTATTTTATGCGGAGTTTTCATCAATTATTTCTAAAGAAATTTATCTACTTGCTCTCCTGTTTCATATAAGTTTAAATTACACATATTCATTGTCATAATTAGCCCAGTGGATATGACCTCTGCCTCCGATTCCGGAGGGTGTGGGTTCGAATCCGGTCCGGGGCATGCACCTCCAACTTTTCAGTTGTGTGCATTTTAAGAAATTAAAAATCACATGTCTCAATCGGTGAAGGAAAACATCGTGAGGAAACCTGCATACCAGAGAATTATCTTAATTCTCGGCGTGTGGGAAGTCTGCCAATCCGCATTGGGCCAGCGTGGTGGACTATTGGCCTAACCCCTCTCATTCTGAGAGGAGACTCGAGCTCAGCAGTGAGCCGAATATGGGTTGATGATTGTCATAATAACATTTTGCATTTTTTACTTAGTTGTACAATATAGGAGAACATTATTCATAATTAAATGATATTCAATTATTCCGAATTTCGTAAACATGTCACAGATGCAACAGTTTATGTTTAAAAATCCAACCAAATAAATTACGTTCTTTACAATACGCTGAATATTTCAATCGGCAAACGAATTTCTAGTTATCGATACCGCAGCAGTTAGGTATCCAGCTATAAAATAGTACATTTGTAATTACTGGAATGCTCACAAAGCTCGAAAATCCGTTGATAAATTGTTCGTTCTAAAGCTTCAGCTAAAACCGCAACAATCACAAGAATAGTATCTCGTTGTCCAAAAGTAGACAGACAGCACTTTACAAAACATTGGTCTTTCTCTCGCAATTCGAAATTGCCAGTAAAGGCGTTGCACTTTTTGGTTTTGTTGGCATGAACAAAATACTATCATTATTAACGCTATTAAGCTCTTTTGGCCATTTAAAACTTTAAAGCATGGCTTCTTGGCAATCGATACTTGTAAATTACATTCAGATTATTCATCTTTTGTTATTGTCAACAGTCTCTTTGGATGTTTCATCATCGATATAAATCGTTAAATAGGCCCCTCTCTAATAAAGAACGCACAATGTTATGTCATTACTTAAAAACGTGCACGCACATCTTATTTTAGTACGCAACAAGCGCATGCTGTGAGTGAACGTGGACTTAAACAAATATTTGTCTGTTTTTTTTTGTTTAATCCCTTAATTAAGACTTCGTGTTGATATTGGAAGTGTTAAAACACAAGCACGAATAAAGAGAAATGTGTTACGAGTGATGACGTACTCAATATGCGAAACCAATGACAATTCCGCGAAACTTCGGGGCCCATCTAACGATCTACGATCGATGCGTTTCATTCTTAACAATAATAATTGGGTCATTCGTGTCACATGTAGATTTAATTTATAGCTTTTAAATAAAAACATTAAAATAACGACTAAATACAGTGCGCTTAAGTCTCTCATTCATGTTAACTCATTTGTTTCGACTCGACCTTTGAAGGTTAATAAATAACCGGGTAAAAAAAAACAATAGAAATTTGCATATAATATCTTAAAATATACTTAAATAAACAAAAACTACTCAAACCAATAGTTGTTATCGACGTTGTTAACAACATAAAAGGTAATTATAGAAATACATGATAACTCAAACATGCAGATAGTTCAAATCATAATTATCCTAATTTAATATCTAATATTTAGGTTAGTATTGCCATAGGACGACAACTCATTAGGGGGGATTGTTATTTAGCTTACACCCGACTAATAATATTGTTAGTTTTCAAATTGATCTCTAATCGATCAGTAATTGAACTGAAGACCTTTCATTTGTATGACGGCCTCCGTGGCGCAGTGGTATGCGCGGTGGATTTACAAGACGGAGGTCCTGGGTTCGATCCCCGGCTGGGCAGATTGAGATTTTCTTAATTTGTCCAGGTCTGGCTGGTGGGAGGCTTCGGCCGTGGCTAGTTACCATCCTACCGGCAAAGACGTACCGCCAAGCGATTTAGCGTTCCGGTACGATGCTGTGTAGAAACCGAAAGGGGTGTGGATTTTCATCCTTCTCCTAACAAGTTAGCCCGCTTCCATCTAAGACTGCATCATCACTTACCATCAGGTGAGATTGTAGTCAAGGGCTAATTTGTTAAGAATAAAAAAAAAAATAAAAAAAAAAAAAAAAGATAGCACTGTGCCGACACGGTCTCTGAATTAAATATTAATGAAACTTTTAGATGGACAAGTCTAATAAGTTAATTACTTTACATAAAATATTTAAGTAAATAGTAGACACTATAACTGCCTTCGTGGCGCAGTGGTGTGCGCGGTGGATTTACAAGACGGAGGTCCTGGGTTCGGTCCCCAGCTAGGCCGATTGAGGTATTCAGGTCTGGCTAGTGGGAGGCATTGGCCGTGGCTAGTTACCACCCTACCGACAAAGACGTACCGCCAAGCGATTTAGCGTTCCGGTACGATGTCGCGTAGAAACGGATAGGGGTGTGGATTTTCATCCTCCTCCTAACAAGTTAGCCCGCTTCCATCTAAGACTGCATCATCACTTACCACCAGGTAAGATTGTAGTCAAGGGCTAACTTGTAAAGAATAAAAAAATAACAAAAAAAAAAAAATTGTAAACACTTATTATAAACACGTGTCAGAACTGCTACAACAATGTTATAATGAAGCCTCGCTGAAACTACTGAATGAATTCAAATGAAACTTGGCACGTTTTAAGATTATAATACGGAAAAGGTTGTAGGATACTTTTTTTGCGAAAATAAAATTAGATGGGGGTGAAATAGGGGTTGAAAGTTTGTATGGAAAGTCCTTCATTTTTAGAGTTACAGTGTTAAAAATTTGTTCATAAACCATAAAAAAAATACGAAATATAATGTAATCCAAATTTTTTTTAATTCAACCCATAAAGTGGTGAAATCGGGCTTGAAAGTTTACATTGATTTCCACGCGGACGAAGTAGCGGGCGTCTGCTAGTATATAATATATACAGAGGTCAATTGTCACGCTACGTTGTGGTATTAAATTAGATTAAGGTCTACGATTTTAAGTAACAAATAGGAAAGAAATAAATTAATGATAAACGAGATAGGACCAAAATATTGTTTCGACATTTTTACGCATAATTTATGTTGCGGTTCATTCAACTTCAAAATTATACCATTTCTATTCGCCTTGGAGAATTATTCAAGATATCGCGGTTTTCAGACCCGTCTTGATTCTATTCAATCGGAAATTTACAGCAAATTGGGCGTGGCCGAGGGAAGAATGATGGGTGTGAAATTGACAGAGGGCATTAATTATAGCCACTGGGGCTATAAGAAAATTAGGCAATGCTTAATGTATATATGCAGTTTTATTTTACTAACGCAACTCGTTTTAACAATACTGCGAATGTGTATTTTTTTTAATCAATATTATTTTTTTTAATATAACTGTTATGCTTTTTAGCTCCAAATATGCGAAAAGTCTACGCAAGGAGTGGGCACGCGAGTAGTTACATGGGTGACGATTATTATCTGTCATTTAAACCGTAGAGCAGTCCTTATTCTTCCAGACAGACAAATGGACAGACGGACATGACAAAACTATGCGTAAGGGTTCCTTGTTGACTACGAAACCCTAAAAAGATGTCCAGCTTATTCGAGATGTGACGCTACTCGAAAGACCAGGCTTTTATCGTAACCTTCGTAGTATTAAGGCTGTTTGAGCAGTTTTTAGCTGTCATTTGTTTTACTACTTCATTTAGCTTATTTAGAAAACAAAACCCGGTTTATTAATAAGTTTAATCATTATATAACCATCCCACAACTATGGATACAATTTAAGCATTAAACGTTTTGGAAGTGACTCTAAATTGGAGTAATTGAATTGGTTTGCGGGCTTTTTGACTTCAATGTCGAACGATCTATCGTTCACGAATTTTATTATATAAGATTCAACTATAAAATATAATTATTATCATGAAAAATATTGGGTTTACTGTTAGAAAAATTCTCTACTTTGATGTTGCTAACAAAAAATAACCAAAAAAAAAAATAGTTAACCAATAAAACCTTATGCATTAGGAAGGAATAACTATCAGGGGTGATCAGTGATCGATACTGATGCCAAAAATGCAATCAGTAAAATTTTTGTCCGTCTGTCTGTCTGTATGTTCAATAAAGAAACTTTATACAATTATTCTTCATAATCCAGAGCAGGTTATAGTAAACTTTGCATCACGCTGATCAATAGCTGCAGAGCAGTGAAGGGAAATGTAGAGAAAACGCTAGAAGTTACTCCATTTTTACAGCGACACTACTGTAAGGGCTGGATTAAAGAGGTCTAAAGGCGGACGAAGTCGCGGACGTCCGCTAGTTCTAAATATAATGTAATGATAGTAGAGATAGGCATTTTGTAGATTTCAAATATTCTAAAAGGTTAAACGGTTCTATCCATCATTCAAGTCAAACTTAGCTAGACCATCTATTGATTATTCGCTTGTTTCGACCTACAAATAGCTAAAAGATTCAAGTTACTGAAAATATACCTGAATGAGATATATTGAGCCTCCTAAATATAGATTTCGACAGGTGATTTTCTGGGCAGTGGGATTTTGAATGTAATTATTTATAATTTAACTCGGAAATTAAATTCTTGGTTACTATTATTTAATTTCCAGTATTTTTATAATTCTTATAACATTATATAACAATGCTACGCTAGCGCTAATTAGAGTAATAAATAAAATCTTTAAATTTTTATCATTAATCAAATAATAAACATCAATTTCATCGAAAATCTCGATGAGGATCGAATGTGATGTGATGTGGATAATTCGAGTTTTCTTTAACTTATACCATTTATCTAGTATACCGTAGAGACAAGAGACCAATTTGGTCAGACATCTCCTAGCGAACGTTGTAGTTTCAATATTTTTTGTCGAAGATTTCATCGGCGACCAGATCAATGTCAGCCTTGGTCGAAACTTTCCTTATTATATCGCAAAGAAAGGGACCTACTTTTCGAAACAAGTTTTTCAGCTTACAAGTAACTCTCAGAAAGTTTTTATTCAAAACCGTTTAACTTAAAATTAGACTACAGTTGGCGTAAAGACGAAAACAATTAGAATTTAACGTTGCGTCCTTCCTTTGTTCACGATTTCGCAATTTCTTGATTTGCGTTTAACTGAATCGTTTTGATCTGTTCAATGAATTACAAAGTTTCATTATGATTTATTTTCAAAAGAAAGTAAAATTTACATGTTTGACATTTTATTTTTGGTGTTTTTAATAAATAACTAAACTTATTCGCTTCGAATAACCATATTAAGATGCACGTTCTTTTAACGTACTTCTTCATAAGAGGTATTATTTATTTTTGCTTGAATTTTCCTGTAAGTTATGAAACGGATCTAATTCGGATTTTGAAGTACAAACGCTAGACAATAATTATTAATAGAACATAGTTAATTATTAAAACTAAACTCTTTGTATTTTTTGTCCCCAATATTTCATCAATCTCTCTATTAATCCATTTGGTTCAACGAGTATCTATACTAATATTATAAAGCTGAAGAGTTTGTTTGTTTGCTTGTTTGATTGAACGCGCTAATCTCAGGAACTACTGGTCCGATTTCAAAAATTCTTTCAGTGTTAGATAGCCCATTTATTGAGGAAGGCTAGGAAGGCTAAGCTATATATTATCCCCATATTCCTACGGGAACAGGAACCACGCGGGTGAAACCACGCGGTGTCTGCTAGTCAATAATACGAGGAAAGCTAAAAATGAAAATGATTGTAATTTTAAAAAGCTAAGTGTGCTTCCAAAAGCTTTGCTTCTATATTAGTACAAGTGAGCAGCATTACACAGGAATTGGATTCAAATATCTTTGTACGTAGTCGTACGTTATCTAAAATCTACAAAGGGCAAAGGACGAGGGATTATCCCGTTCGGATCTCTTTTAATTTGCAATGACCCTGATTCATAATTCAGCGTGTGCGAGCTCGCTTCATTTACAATGTTTATTCACCTAATCTTCGTTTGATTACCGATGATATAACTATTTACATTCTCCCCAATCACATGTGTTATGCTGTATCGAACACATATGTTATATTTGTTATCTATATGTAGAATATTGTTTATGTGTTTCACTTAAATTAAATTATAAGCTAACAAACGAAAAGAGTTTATTTTTGTTATGTGAAAAGGAACGTTCTAAGAAGCAATTCAGATAGTATTCTTACATTGTAAGTTAATGTTAATGATGTTTTAAACTTTGGTTGGATTTAAGTTTTAATAGACATTAAAAGAAAAATTAAAAATAAGCTAAAGGATTTTGGTAGAGAGCCGTATTAAAGAGGTTTAACGGCGGATGCAGTCACCTCCGCTAGTATAAGCATATGGAAATTTACAAATCAAGTAGTCTTTAATCCTTAGTACCAAATAAAATAAATATTTAAAATCCGTCCAGGCTTAAAATATATAGTAGAGCAACTTTTTTAAAGTAGCAAACCATAGTGATTGTTAGGAGGGGATTTTCCTTTCAAGCCATCTTAAATTATTTGATTCTGTATTTTAAAAGATTTGTCCCACTCGCCACACATAAAACACCCGTTTATATGATGATAGTATAATCTATAAATAAGGATGTGTTTAATTAATTGGATTAATAAAAGTATGTTTCATAATTAAAAAACGTTTTTTCATCATTCTTCTAGGGCAAAATGTTCGCCGGTGTACCAAAATGGCGAAATAACATTTGAAGCTATATTTTTTTTTGTTACCAACAAGCTTAACAAACAAGAAAACGAACATACAAACTAATCATAAGTCTTCAAAAAATATCGTAAAACTCAGGCTGTATAGTCAACGATCTCATCTTGTCCCCGTTGTGGACAAATTAAAGATGAATTAAAAATGTCGTAAAACGTTGTAGCAAACTTTATTTGATAAAGTTATGATTTCATCAAGATTTTTTTTAACATAAGTAAACTGGGTGGTTAGGGTAGGCCTGGGCCGGGAATGGGCATTTCCCTTTGTTCCTGAAAATATTTAAGTCTTGTCCCAAGGACTATTATGTGATCGACGACCTCCGTGGCGCAGTGGTATGCGCGGTGGTCCTGGGTTCGATCCCCGGCTGGGCAGATTGAGATTTTCTTAATTTGTCCAGGTCTGGCTGGTGGGAGGCTTCGGCCGTGGCTAGTTACCACCCTACCGGCAAAGACGTACCGCCAAGCGATTTAGCGTTCCGGTACGATGCCGTGTAGAAACCGAAAAGGGTGTGGATTTTCATGCTCCTCCTAACAAGTTAGCCCGCTTCCATCTTAGACTGCATCATCACTTAATATCAGGTGAGATTGTAGTCAAGGGCTAACTTGTAAAGAATAAAAAAGAAAAAAAAAATTTAGCAGTCTCATGCTAAAGTGTGACATGACTTAGACAAGAAACACTTACGTGAGCAAATACAAATATTTGGAATAGGGTCACAAAAAGTTCCTTTTTATTATAAAACAAACAAGGCTTATCACCCTCAGTATTCTGCGAGTGTCTTCAGGAAAAGCCGCTCGATATCGTACCGGCTCAAGTATTTGTCTCACGCGTCCTTAATTTTTCTTCATTATCACAGTATTACTGTTACTGTAATATTATAATTAGTAAGCCAAAGCTGTGACCCACTTCCTGTTCCGAATACTGAATGATTTGCGTGAGTTACGTAATTGGTTCGGTTTAATTAATAGTTATTTAAATTCTGACTGCAGTAGAGTAGTTTTTCGACGGTTTCCATAACGCAGTGGCATGCTGGATTTACAAGACGGAAGTCCTTTGTTTGATCCCCGGCTGGGCCGATTGGGGTTTTTTTAACTGGTCGAGGTATGGTGGGTGGTAGGCTTCGGTCGTGACTAGTTACCACTCTACTGGCAAAGATTATCATGCGTTCCGGTACGATGTCGTGTAAAACCCGAATGGGGTGTGGATTTTCATCCTCCTCCTAACAAGTTAGCCCGCTTCCGTCTTAGATTGCATCATCACTTACCATTAGGTGAGATTGTAATCCAGGGCTAATTTGTAAAAAATAAATAAAGTGTTTCCTAGTTTGTCAGCGTAATCTTTCGGCTAAGTAGGATAACTTTATTTAAAATATCTTGAAAAAAAACATTGCGATAATATCATGGTGTATTATCACGTCATCTCTGAATAATGCAACTGATCTATTCCTGTACGTAGCTATTTCAGTTCAAAAGCAATATAGGGCGGAAATACGTTTTTAGCACTTCACGCAATGATTCGAAGTCAGCTGAACTCCCTTAGCCAGATTAAAGAACATAATCAAAGTTTCGTGTTGATAATAATAAATAATGACAGAAATATGAAATTGTTTCAAATAAATTATTTGAATTTGTTTGAGCTATTGGCGAAACGACGTGAATGAAGGCATCTCTATATTTTTTACATGCAATGCAGTCCACCCGCCCGCAGCGTGCAAATTTTAGCTCTCATTCGCACGGGAGTGTTTTTTACGGACGTTAAAAAAGCGTTCAAATATAGTAACAAGTTATCGTATGTCCATATTACCTATCACGTATGAATTAAGCATCTCCAAAACAAGATTGAGTAGGCATTTTTAAAGCAATCACGCTTTAACTTAGACCTCGCTATTGCTTGAGATGATGAGATATAAATTGTTTAAATCATATTTATACACCTACTTACTTTACTTATAAGTAATTGTGTACTTACTTCTAATAGCCACAAAGTAAACCTATTACAACATAGTAAATTCAACCCAACAGTCTCATGAAGTAACAGTGATTAATTAAAGTGTTCGGACATAAGTGAAACTAATGACAATGTGGTGGGTGTTTTGGCTAACGTCTTGTGGCTTCTTGCTGAGCACAGAGGCGTCCGTTTACGACGACGACTACGACACGTATACGAGGACCAATCAGTACGCTTCATCAGGTGAGAAGTAGTAGCATTACCTATAACAAGTAGAATTAAGTCATGTATGTAAATTACTTAACACATTCACAGTATCCATACAAAGTTATCTTAGCCACAAGTCTAATAGGTTAATAGAAAAAAATACAAGCACTATGAACCAAAATGATATTTTATACTAGCAGACGCCGCGCGGTTTCACCCGTGTGGTTCCCGTTTCTGTTGGAATACGGGGATAATATATAGCCTATAGCCTTCCTCGATAAATGTGCTATCTAACACTGAAAGAATTTTTTAAATTGGACAAGTAGTTCCTGATATTATCGCGTACAATTAAACAAACAAACAAACAAACTCTTCAGCTTTATAATATTAGTATAGATAGATATAGGGCACTAGCGCATCTAAACTGAGGCGGAAAAACATGCATAATTGTCTTAATTTCATTTTAGTCGATTATTAAACACCGAAAGTTACCTAAAAGGTGTCTATGAGGTCGAGTTGCGTGTTTAGGAAGTGTAAAAACTATATATACCTACATGTTTATATAGTGTATTTAAACACAAAATCGTGCATGTGTGCTCTCAGTGCGTCGCTAAATTCGGATCACTTTTTGCGGTGATTTTGTAGGCACTTAACAATAGTATAAGATAATCATTGGTGAGCCCACATTGGGCTCACGGACTTATGAGAACAAGCTGTGCTCACTGGACTGTAAATGGTTTATGGGCGGTCTACGACACTGTAGGTGGTTTATAATATCATACTGAATGCCGTGGCGGCTATTTGTCACCATGATCGACACTTACAAGCAATACAACCAACATCAGGCAGGTTGCTTGAGCTCAGAGGACATGCAGAGTTAGCCCCCATTCACACGAGAGTTTTTTTAACGGACGTTAAGAAAGCGTTCAAAATATAGTATGATGTTAAATGAAGGTCTATTTCCAGCTCCCAAAATTTAAAATGCAACACTGCTCGGCGTCGAAAAAAAAAGCGTCGAGTTTTAAAAACGCTTTCGTGTGAGCATATAGTTGGGAATGCATTTATTGTATTTAAACGCTCTTTTAACGACCGCTAAAAAAACTCTCGTGCGAATGGGGGCTTAGTCATGTACTTACCTAAAATTGAATGTATTTACCAAAATAAGAGAAAAATACACAAAAAACTATTTTAACATAGAGAAACATATTGAGTTTTATTGAAAACGGAAGTAAAAACGGTATGTATCGTCGTTAGAGATAAAATGTTTTTTTAAAATATATCTACAAAGTTCACCGGCATCCGCTAATATTTGTTATTCATAATAGTTTGTAATATAAAATGATTCGTAGAAAGTTATGGGATGTAAACTAGGATGTAGATAAAGCAGTATCCGTTAACGCTTTAATATTTGTAATCTCTTGACGTTTGCTATATTCCTAGTAACTTTTTAATCTAGCAACATTTTTATTCTGTCTAATAAAAACCTTCATAGCCATCAATTGTGATGCTTTCCAATAGATGTTGTTTAAATCGTCTTCATAGTAGAAAAGCCTTGACTGATACATCAAAGAACGATGCTAAAGATAATGAGTGTCATAATGGTTTGGTCAAAGAATAATAGTGATTTATAGGCTGTCAAAAAAGAGTAGAAATTAATAGAGGCGCCACTATCGCCAATAAGGCAACACGAATACGAGAAACGTAAAAGTAATCATAGCAACATAACCTTCAAAGTCGACAGAATAATCACTTTTGACAGCATAGACACTAACAACTGACAAGTTGAATAGTATTGTAAGAGGAAAAAAAAGTTAATTCTGTTTCTACACTTCTTTGCACAGCTATACATTAATTCATTACATATAAAATGTGCAACTTTCCATCGATTCGATATGTCATATTGGTTTGGTCAAAGTTACATTTAAACTCACAATAATTCGTAAATAAAATGTGCAAGTTTCCATCGATATTATCGATTCGATTTGTAAAAGTAAGTTTATAATATCTCCTTTACCTTCTAAATAAAGTAAGTAAAGTAACTAAGTAAAGTCGGCAAAATATGTCAATCTCTTCCATTTGTTTCTATCATTTGTCAAATTATCATCTACTCCTTTCACACAGATGTCTTCATTCACATACTCCAACCATACGCCCTAACATTATCGGTCAATCCATATAATGTCCTCATCTTTGCTACCAATTGTCCTCTCTGTGATCTTTGGACGGTGTGCTTGTTAACCATCAATTTAATTCCATTCACACTCCCAAAAATGAAACCAATTAATTCGACGGTGACATTTGTTTTCATCTGTAAACTCAAATACTTGATCAGACAAACGAATATTGCCACGCTTGTTGATTGAAGCGACAGCTGCTCGACGGGATACATTTTGTTACGTAATCAACGGCTCGAGCTAGAGATACGGATAGAACATCCATTGTAACGTCGCATACAAAATCGGAATTCAAAAGAATGATAAGCTATGAAAGGGTTTCATTTGTAGATAAGCGTATTGTTGTACATTACTGAAATAGAACGCAAATCTCTTTTAAGGTCAAGGAACACTGAGTCGACGTTGAAACGTGTCTTTTACACGAAAACTTTTATATTGATGACTAGCTTGCAGTTTCACCCGCTTAATTCCCTTTCCTGTGAAAATACGGGATTAAAATATAGCCTATGACACTCATTAATAATGTAGTTTTCTAGTGGTAAAAGAATTATCTTAATCGGTTCATTAAAGCCGAAGATTACTCCCTACAACACCAAAACTTTACCTATTTATAATAAGTAGTATAAATGATACGAGTATGTACAATTTTGAACGATGTATCAGTGAAACACAAACATGAGTGCTTGATTAACTAACTAATTACTCACGACATTTGAGAAAGTCTTGCCTCGTAGACAGCATTGTAGAATTTCATTGTCTTAATTATTCAAGAGTTAAAGTATATTTTTAGCAAGTCAACATCAAGAAAGTATTATGTAGATCTATAGTAGGGATTAAAAATTGCATGGTAATAAATTCAGATATTGTCTAAATTGCAGGCAATATCTTCACCGAATTGTGAATTTAATACGAATGTTATGCTATGCTTTTAAATGCGGGTCGCTATCCCAATGTCCTTTAAGCCCTTCGGTTTTTGGATCTGTGTAACATCTATTTGTCAAAATTTTTTTTTTCTTTCATTATTCTTGTAGTGTCTTTCATTAAGTTTACCTCGACGAGTTTGATGTAGGTTTCTATTCATAATTGATTATTTGCGCATTCAAACAACCACATTGCTTTGAAGTTAATATTATTACTTTTCAATCAAAATACAATTAGACAATTTATTTGGTTATTTTCAAAGGCCATGAAAGCAATAAATTTAAATTCTATTAATGATATTAAATAAATAGCCTTTAATGATTGAAATTACAGTCCACCATAATACTACATCAATGTATATTTGCTACTCTTCTTAGAATATACCAGCTGTAAGCTTTATCTTCAGTTTTTTTTGTTTTCCATCCACCGCGGCAGTACTACTCCGTTACTAATTCACTTTACTTCCTGGAGCAAGTGGAGAGGTGTACGATGTCTATTTAAGCTGGTCCATTCTGTTCAAAATATCTGTATTTCTAGTCCTGCTTCCTTTTTTTCTAGTTCTAGTTCTAGTTTCTAGTTGAGGTTTCCGATCCTCTTTCCCCTTCACTCCCACCATACGTCGCGAAGCTGAAGGGCAGGCTACATAGTTCGAAGAGCCGATGAGCGTTGGAGTCCCAAGGTGCTGAAATGGCGATCCCACACCGGAAAGCGCAGTGTTGGTCGACCCCCACTTGGTGGACCGATGATATCAAGCGGGTTGCAGTGAGCCGCTAGATGCTGGCGGCTAGAGACCGCTGGAGGTCCATATTAGAGGCCTACGTCCAGCAGATGATGAAATTCAGTATTTAATACTTCGTCCCAGGACTTGAAACAACTACAGAACCAAGAAGGCAGTCATATCCTATCAAAATTTTTTTTGCAACTGCTGCAAATAGATACTCAAACATGTACGACTATGTCCATTCTATATCACAATTCACAACGTTTTACGTAACTCAGCGCTGCATTAGTGAAACAATATCTAGACTGTCGAGTGTGCTTTGGACATTCGGCGAAGTTATGCCTCAGTTTTAATTGCAATTATAATGACTTAACACTGAAACACTTGTAAACACAAAGCAGTCAAAGTTTCGTAGCGCAAATCATTAGTAGTTATGAGACACAGTTTCAACTTGGATATACGAGTACGAGGATGTATTTGTAACATTTTCCTAACCAACCATTATGTAGAACTGTAGTATTTGTGCAATGCTGATTGCTTCGCAAATCTGCCCGTAATAGCTAGGGTATTAAAGGTAGATATAGACTGGTATCGTACCTACTCAACGTAGAATTTCGTTCCATACGATAGGGAGGTATAATATAATTTTGTAATCCTTAGGTTTCACATGAAATAATTGTTCACAAAGAATTTGAACGGTCTACGTGGATGATGTTCAACAACGTGCCTTTTGCTTTTCAGTACTGATGTGCGGATTGTTTTTAATTGTATATTTGCTGTAGATTACATAGTGAGGGAACAGCGTTACCAAAGGGACTGAATAACTGCAGAAGCTCTGAAAGAATCTACACCCTGGACCAAGGGGTAGAAGAAAACAGGGAGACGAAACATCTCTCTACACTCGTAATGAGTTTTACGGGCACATAAACATATTCACACATTGCGCTTGTGTATTGTTTATGAATGAACTCAAGAAGTCATTTTCAGTGACTTAATATTGCGATTTCACATATTTAGCTTCACAGCATATATACAAGCATAAAGTGTAATATTAAAGAGAGAGACGAATATCTAGCATTCTATGGATTCACCGTGCGAGTGCCGGGTCCATCGCGTGGTAGAGAGAAATACTCTGAGCAGAGTCCTGGACTTGTGAACACAGGACGTAGGGTTAAGGAATTCGTTGACAATCGATTGACACTCCCCTCCTCCGTTCGTGTTATTCTCCCTGACTAGCCAAATTTGGTAAGATCCTATTAGAACAGCTTTGGATACCTGTTCTAATATAGAACATTCATCAGGAAAGAATAATTTACGTAATTAACACAAGTACATACGAGCACATTACTATTAACTCACCATTATCATACGTTACAAATTACCTCACTATATAACACTTCACAATCAATGGGATTTGGCAATAGCCTGTATTGCCCGTATTTGTAACATTCCCGTAACTAAACGTTATACAGACTATTGTAGCATACGTTATGTCGAATTGCACTCCAAAGCTGCCCGTTATGCCAGTAACGAATGCACTCATCGCTGCCTTGCGAGGATGCCACGGTAATACAATTTCTCGGCACTTCGACGCTACTGTCATCTTGGGGACAATTTGGTCTAATACTTGCATGCAGCGTACAATATAGAATGCACTACTAACAGTAGCAACTTTGTTGTAGGTTAATTTGGATCTGTGATTACATTTCCTGCTTTCTGTTTTCTTTACTGTTTATTTTTCGTTAGGTTAGTTTAAATTGCGTATGAGTTTAATTTATTGATGTAATGCAACAGGAATTTAACAATTGAAAGATCAAAAAGATGAAGATACATATTGTTAAAAATCCTAGAATTTGAGTTTACAAACAGCTTATACTCGTACAAAGTATCTTCTGCGAATTACAAAAAATGTATTGAAGGTTTCTGTCGATAAATTAAAAACATACTTACCTAATGTAATGGACTTTGACCCTTTTTTTAACGTGACAACGTCTTATAATTCGATGGAGCCGGCTGCACACTCGAAAAAAAGATGACGTCATGCGTCGTTCCCTCGCTCTAGGGTTGCCAACTTTTTTTACAAGAAATAAAGTATATTCTGGTCTATAAAAATTAATAAACAGTATTTTAGAAAAACGAACATTTTCTTTTGAAAAATGCAACCAGTATTTTCTTATGACGTTATCACGTTCAACTATCGTCAGTAAACCGACTTTACAGACAACCAATTTTTTTTGTTGCTTTTTCCGTTCATCGTTCAATTTCAATAAAATAAAGCCTAATGTGGATATAATTAAAATATGGAAAAATTGTTACTGTGTATAACCTTTTCGATAAGCACAAATATACAGTATTTGAAGGAATAAAAAATACATCAACAAATTGGTGTTAAACATGCATAGTTCTTTACAAAATCCTTTTGAAAAAGCCATTATCGGCGCGCTAAACCTGCTCCACTTTCTTTTAAGTTGACTACAAAAATCGCTACGTTTTAAGAGTTTAGAAGCAAACATTTGCGTGGAAACCTCTCTAAGTCAATATAAAAGGTGAAGCCTTTTCCTTTTGCGTGGATCATGAAAAATATATGAAGCAGCCAATATTCAAACAAAAAGATAAACTTTATACTCCTACACACTTGTACATATGTTCACGCACGTGGAAGCATTCTATGAAAGCTTCTGATTATCGCGCCATGCATTGTTTTTAACCGACTTTTAAAAAGAGGAGGTTCTCAATTGGAGTCTATATTGTTTTGTTATATTCTTATTATGGGATTAGGCAGGTTTTCCGTGAAAACTCCCAGGCGACTTGACATTTTTCGACACATTTTTTTCGAGTTTGCTATTTCCACAGATTACAGAATTAAAGGCAGATAGAGCGCACGGAACACGACGGTGTCGTAGTCGTTTCAGATACAAATTCAAAACGAATACGTTCTCGAGTTAATACGACACGTCGCACCAGTATTTTTCAATATCATTCAAGAAAACTGGCGTCTTATGTTTTTAAATATTTTAAAAACTGTTCTCAAAAACTAAAAAATAAAAGGTCGAGTACTTTTATTACTTAGTGATCATTATATTAATTTACGTAATTGTTGTAAGTGTTAAATTTTGAAATACAAATCATGAAATAAGTTTGTATATGCGGATGTCAAGGAGACGCGTGACGTGAGTTTTTATTGGTTTTATTGGCTTCACCACGGTAGTTGTAAAGACTCATTTTGGATCATTCTTTATTCTGTGCATATTTCAAACAATTTATTCAAATCTTTGATTATAATATACCTAAACCTTCCCCATGAATCAATCTATCTATTGATGATTCATCATTCATTTTATTTTTATGTTATACATTTATTTGAAATCAACAGCGTAACATTATGTACATAATTATTAAATTACATAAGCTTAAAACTAAGGCCAAAAAGATTACAGAATATATATATTATACAAAGTTACAATACAATTTCGGGTAAGTATAAGTATTAACATTAAAAGATAAAAATATTCTATAAAATCTTAACAAAATTTTGTGAGTGTGTATGAGCGTGTTTGTGTATGACTGTATGTGTGTGTAAGTGTAAATTATAATGTTGTGTGTGACTTGATCACTTCTTTGTTTTATGATATGTAATCACGAGTATAGATTATGAGTAGATGATACGAAAAAGTGAAAAACTCGAGACATAGCGAGCATCATAGCCAGCATGACACAGTATTGATTACGTCACATCGAGACTCATTAGTGTACCGCTTCAGACGTTAGTAGCTCCGCGAAATAATTAGCTCTTTATTTGTGTTGCTCAAAACATCATTATCGGCATACTTTAATGGCCCACTACAGGGCCAGGCCTCCCTCCTTATAGGAGAGGGGATATGGAGCTTAGAGCCACCACGCTGCTCCATTACGCGTATGCGGGCTTCATCATCATCATCATCATCATCATCATCATCATAGGCAACCCATTTTCAGCTCACTGTTTAACACGAGTGACCTCACAGAATGGGAAGGGTTAGGCCAATCCATCACGCTGGCCAAATGCGGATTGGCAGATTGCACACACGTAGAGAATTAAGAAATTTCTCATGTATGCAGGTTTCTCACGATGTTTTTCCTTCACCGTTTGAGACACGTGATATTTAATTGAATAAAATGCACATAAGTGATCGAATCAGAAATGAGGAGACCCGCAGAAGAACCAAAGTCACCGACATAGCTCAACGAGTTGCGAAGCTGAAGTGGCAATGGGCGGGGCACATAGTTCGAAGAACCGATGGACGTTGGGCTCCCAAAGTGCTGGAATAGTGACCCCGCACTAGTAAGCGCTGTGTTGGTCGATCCCACACCAGGTGGACTGACGACATCAAGCTAGTCGCAGGGATTCACTGGATGCAGATGGCTCAGTATCGTGAAGTTTCGAAGTCCCTACAAAAGGCCCTTGTCCTACAAAAGGCTGATATGATGATGATGATGACATAAGTAACTGAAAAGTTGGAGGTGCATGCCCCAGACCGGATTCGAACCTACACCCTCCGAATCGAAGGCAGAGGTCATATCCATCACTGGGCTATCACGACCCTAGAATAGAACAACAGATGTTAATAATGATGACGGCTTAACGTGCTCTCCAGGGGTGAACCCTTCTCATGACTGAGATGTTCTTACTACTATTTTATAAAAAGTGCCGCTAAGCAATGACCGATAGCCTTTCAGGATCTAAGTGGATAACAACATCAATAGCTATCGGCGGTTGTAGCTTCAAGCAATTTCGTCTGACCAATTTTTGTTGCTATTCGATGTCAAAGTGATTTCACCCGACGAAAAGACATCTAAGGAACGAACTTATCGCAAGGGGTAGCTAAGAGCCGCTATCTTATCATTTGAAAGAAACTTGTATCGGTCTAAGCGCTTGGATTACTTTCGTCGCTCAGAATTGGTATTGATGATTCATTATTTTGTATTGAACATATTAATGGTTTATCTATAAACCGAAGTTCTTAGTCAGAGCTGACGCAGGTTCGTATTTAAAATTGTATTTGCTGGTGTAAACAATAACAAAGTGTGACTAACACTATTGTTATTTATTTTAAAAATACTTAGAAGGACTTTTTGTGGGTACGGGGAAGTAGGTACTGTCAGTGCCTCTATCTACATGTCTACCGCCGAACAAGCTTTGCTGTAGCCTCAAGATTGTTAGGGGCGTATAATTAAACTAGCGGACGCCCGCGACTTCGTCCGCGTGGAAATTAGTTTTTCACAAATCCCTCGGGATCCATGGATTTTTCCGAGATAAAAAGTAGCCTATGTGTTAATCCAGGCTACTTTTAATATATTTTAACACCAAATTTCAACTTATTCGGTTCAGTAGTCGAGGCGTGAAAGAGTAACAAACATTCATATCATCAAAATCATCAGTGTCGCAAATCTCGGGAAACCATGGATTTTTTCGGGATAAAAAGTAGCATATGTGTTAATCCAGAAAAAAATCTATTTCCATTCCAAATTTCAGCCAAATCGCTTCAGTAGTAGCAGCGTTAAAGAGTAACAATCATCCAAACAAACATACATCGAAACATCCATACAAACTTTCGCGTTTATAATATTGGTAGCATACCTACTGACCTTTTTTATTTCAAAAAAATTAAGTCAATATTGTTGGGAATTTGATGGTGGCACATCCCCGTGCCTCGGAAAGCACGTCAACGGTTATCGTCGTTAACATCTGATAATGATCGTTATTTACTCAAAAACATTATCATTATATACTAGCATACCCAATCAAGCTTCGCTTTGACTTTTGTGCAAACATCCTCGAACTTCAACGAACATTTTAAAAAAAGAATTGGCCAGATTGGTGCAGGCGTTGTTGAGTTATGCGCTTACCAACGCATTTTGCGATTCATTTTTATATTATAAAAGATATATTAACTGATATGAATATGTAGACTTCAAGGCCATAATATGTATTCTAATAATGCGTGTTACAGTAATTCGCAGTCCGGTGATAAAAATTAACCCGATTTTCAATAGGTTATACTTTATTTTGTGATAAAGATACTGAATGAGACACTTTAATGAACCGCGTTTACAGAGGTTACCTTCATTTTGAAAATGTTGTGTCAGCAAGTAACTTCATTACTTAGTTGCTGACTTTCATAAAATGATCAATACTGAAGTAACTTTTAGACTTGCTGGAATGTAAATATTATTGTACCATAAGACGGTATACGCGGGGTAAATTAATTCAAGGATATCTCAATATTTATTTAAGTAAGCTTAGGCACAGGTTATTCACAACATTCATATTTTTAGGCCAATAGGCCAATAGTCCACCACACACAAACTTTTGCCTTAATATAACTAATAATATTATAATATTATTGTGATATGGGTCATAATACAATTAATTTAGATGTCTACTAATTTTTGTGCTAGAAATCTATCATCATTATAAACCCATATTCGGCTCACTGCTGAGCCAGTCCACCACGCGGGCCAAATGCAGATTGGCAGACTACACACACGATTTTACTCGAGATTAACACACAGGCTACTTTTCATCCTGGAAAAATCCATAGTTCCCGAGTGATTTGTGAAAAACTGAATTCCACGCGGACGAAGCCGCGGGCGTTCGCTAGTTTATTATAGTTTGAAGATCGTCAGGTTAAGCTTTATGATCAATGCTACTTGATAGAGCAAAACTTCGTACCTCTAGATATATTAGGTAACTAAGTACTAACTCCGAAGTTCCGACATCCCACCGGCATTTAGCGTGGAAGCAAACTTACTTTGTAAACGAATGAAAAGATAAACTTCACATAGTTTGGCATGTGCTCGTTTGCAAGAAGCTTTATTTTTAGTTAAACTAAAATATTCAGTGCAGCTACAAGGCAAACAAAAAATAAATACCTGGCTAGCTTCTAGAGGTGCAATATCTAAGTACAGTAAATGTTTGCAGGTAATTTGCATTTATTATGAAGATCATAAGCCCAGCTTAATACACGGACCGTATCAGGCTCTGTGTGTACTCCACCTATTCTGTCTACACGTACTTATACATTAAGACAGCCTCAGGTTCAGATCTGACTGGTGCGAGGTTTCGGCCGTGGCTAGTCATCGATTTAGCGTCCCGGTAGGTACGATGTTGTGTAGAAACCGAAAAGTGTGTGGATTTTCATCCTTCTTCTAACAAGTTACCCCGCTTCCATCTTAGATTGCATCACCTTTTACCATCAGGTGAGACTGTAGTCAAGGGCACTTGTAAGTAATTAAAAAACAAAACAAAATAGTCCACCTAGTCTGGCTACATGTGTAGCAGTGGTATGCGCGGTGGATTTACTGGACGGCGGTTCTAGGTTCATCCCCAGCTGGGCCGATTGAGGTTTTCTTAATTGGTTCAGGTCTGGCTGGTAGGAGACTTCGGCCGTCGCTAGTTATCACCCTAACGACAAAGATGTACCGTCAAGTGATTTAGCGTTCCGATACGATGTCGTGTATATACTAAAATGGCTGTGGATTTACATACTACGCCTAACAATTTAGCCCGCTTCCATCTTATATTGCATTATCTTTTACCAACAGGTGAGACTAGTCAAGGACTAACTTGTAAAAAAAAATACCTGGCTAGCTTCTAGAGGTGCTAGCTAGTGTGTGTAGGCATTCAATTACTTACCACAGTTTAATAAAAAGAAGTTACACAAATACTGACAGCGGGTATTTCTTAGTCACTGTGACAAATCACTGTTACGGATGACGTAATTGCACTAAAAATGATCAAGATCGACCGTGTTCTTTATTCAAAGTCTCTGGAAATTTAACAAAGGTTGTAACTCAATAAACTTGTTCATTCTAAAGTAGTCTCTATTATATTCAAAATAAGGTTTTAAGTCAATTGGGGAGTAGGCGCTTAGGCGTCGCGCGGCGCTCACGTGCAAGTTACCGTGACGTAAGCGGCGGCGCCGAAGCGTCGCGCAGAATTCAAGGAGGTAGTGCATTAAATGTTAGCAGTTCATTTGCATTTGTTATGAAGATGATACGCCCAGCTTAACACACGGACCGTATCAGGCTCAGTGTAAATGTTCTAAATGTTCTACATGGTTATTGCACACATAGAAACATTTCTCAGGTAAAGTAATTTCTGAAATTCTAAGACGTTCATCTCCAACTCCTAAAGGTAGGATTAGCACGTAATTATCTAAAAAGAAAAGGCGACAGAATCTGTTTGCCTTTTTGTGAACGACGATGAATGAAAATTTTCTAAATGAAGCTTATTTTCTCTTTAGCTTTGTAGAAAAATTACTACTCTAAAAGTAATTTCGGAAATACGGAAAATTCTGTATTTTTAGAAGAAAAAACATACTGAATAATTTGTTAATCAAGTATTATTTTTTAACCTCCGAAAATTTTCAGTCTGTCTGTAGCACCATAGCTTCTGAACGTATAAAGCGATTTCAATTTAGTTTTGGTATTAAAGGTATGTTGTGCGAGTATTCTTAGACATGTTTGATGAAAATCGGTTGAGCCGTTTAAAAGTAGTGGGATGTGAAATTGAGGAAGAATAACGGAATATCTACAAATATACTCGAGTGGGAACTCAAATGAAAGCGCACTGAAAGAGAATATTTAATGACTTGATCGAGAATGTAATTAATTTAAAAGTAAAAATAAAATATGTTATTGAAGTTTATACCTACGCACTAAATAATTTATCAACTGATCTGGCTATGCCTAAAAATCATAAAACATCTTAAAGTTTACACTGAAAAAACAAGTGTCGAAAACATGTCATATTCTTTTGAAATAAAATATACAAAGGGGTAATATTTTTTACCTAGATATAAAAATAACAATCCCAAAGAAAGGTGGGTGAAAGGCGAGGATTCTTACTGAGCTTGTTTTGTACGAGCAACGCGTTATACGATATAGCAATCTCTGGCGGTATACTCAAATTTATTACACGGGTTACTGTAAAAGGGCTACGCACCCGGCATTCGGGTGATATTATTCGGAGGGTGTACGTTTTGCCTACAAATTGCTCGTCGGTGCGTGCGAATCACTTCAAGATAAGGCGGCTAATATACTTCAACATTGTTCTAAGCAAGGCAGAAGTCGTAAAAAAAGTATATTTACAAGTTTATTTCATGAATTTACAAGCATCTGCAAAACTCTGCCATCTTTAACAGCTACAATTTCTATATTTCACGTGATATTTAGCGAAAACCGATATTTTTTTAAGTCCGTGTGTACTTTTGTCTTCCATTAGTGTACCTCTTAACCTACTAAAGAATATCTGCAAGCTTCAAGATCTAGGGAATGGAATAAAACAAGACAATACATAATGCTTTCTAATGCTTTGTTATTTCTTATATCGAATCATAAGTGCTTAAATGTTTCGTGACATTTAACAGACTAATCGTGTTCATCCTGCGGCGAGACTATTTTGACATAATCATTGACGTACATCAACTAGCAGACGCCCACGACTTTGTCCACGTGGAAAACGATGTGAACATTGTTGAAACAATGACAGAGGTGAAACTCTCTCTTGTATCGCTCAAACACTTGCTAGCCTAAGCGCTCTATATATGTTTTGTGCTAACTAATGATAAAAGTCGCATACAATTAAAAACCATTGCGTAGTTTTAAAGATCTAAGCGTACAGACGGCGACTTTGGTTTATATTACGAAGATGAACATTGTTTATATTATTCGCATCACGAATGTTATTCGTGACTTTAATTCTAAGTTTTCGGCTAATTATTATCACCGTTAACTAATAACATTACCTGACGTTTCAGAACTGCTTGTAAACTAAGCCAAATTTAAATAAATGTTTAACTTTGACTTTTGACTTTGACTTCTTTGTGCGTAAGTCTGGTAAATATTGCAAATGGCCGTTTAATGTGTCTGATTGTTCAACGTTGCATATCCTACGCTAGAAAAAGTCTGAAAATTTTCAAAATTCGACTATTTATTTGTGAATATTTTCAATTAACATTTTGTATTTTTTGTTCTTTGCAGAAAGTCGCACGTGCACCGCTTCTGAATTCCGATGCAAAACCGGACGTTGTATACCGACCCTATGGCGTTGCGACAACGAGAAAGACTGCTCCGACGGCTCCGACGAAGATCCAACCACTTGCAGTAAGTGACCATCATAATTTCATCATTAACTATGATTTAACTTTATTTATATATTTTCATTACTGTTGCTATAGAAGAATGGAGCCTTCTGATACAGGAGTACTTACAACTCTTAAAATAAGACTCCAGCTTGTAATAATCGTTACCGATTTATGTTACCGAGATAAACCTTCCTAGACTTCCACTGCAGGACATAGGTCTCTTGTTGATTTCCAAACACTACCGTCCTGAGCCGCATTCATACAGCGGCACCCTGTTACTCTTACCCGGATGATATCATCGGTCCAACCAACATTGCGCTTTACCATAGGAGTTCGCCGTTCCAGCTTCTTGCGACCCCAAAGTCCCTCGGCTCTTTGATATGTGTGTGTGCCCCGTCCTTTGCCACCTCAGTTTCGCAACTGCTTGCGCTATATCGGTGACTTATTCTTCTTCTGCGGATCTCCTCATTTCTGATTTCATCACGCAGAAGTACCTACTCCAACTAAACGTCGCTACATTGCCCGCTGGGTGATTATAAGCCTTGAATCTTCTCATTTCTGATTCCATCAAGCAGAAGTACCTACTCTAAGGTCGCTATGTTTCCGCCTGAGTGATTCTGAGCTTATGAGGGCCATAGTTAGCGAAGTTTACCAACGTGTTAGTTTCAAAGTAAACTACAACGAATGAAGACGTCTAATAGTTCCAAACAATTTTCCGTGGACACTTATTATTCCCCAAAAAACAATTATCTAGCGATTTATGTAGAAAGTTTTAAGGTAGCACGTTGTCCTTAGCGGGGCTTCCGACGTGGATTAAAATCTTAATTACTCTTCGGAAGTTTCCCGGATTAATATTATAATCTTTGCCCTTTCGTCTACCTTCTTTCAGTTATGAATTGTATATTAGAATTATAATTCGATATGTACTACGATAACGTACCTAACTACGCATATTGTAAACTGTTTTTATTTTTAAAATATGCGCAATTCACACAAATTATAAAACATTATTCAACTAGGTAAGAGAAAGAAGATACGTAAGTACAAGTACATATCCATTTAAATTTAAAAAGCTTAGTTCTTACTGTGTCAACTGTCACCATATAGTTGCCAACGGAAGAAAACCTCACAACTGCGAACATTTGCGGTACAACTAGATCAGGCAACATTTCAATAAAGTCAAGAACTACAGTTAAATTTTGTCAGTATTTATAATTATTGACTAAACACGAGTACAGTTTATAAACGATCGGTCAATCTCAATTTCAACCGACATTCTCTTTTCCACCAATAAGAATACACATAAAAAGCTTGTGGGATTTAAGGTTTCATTTCAGTGGGAGGGTCGTTCCGACCGACGGCCGCAACTTTGTACACTTAACTCCAATGTAAGTCGACCCAACATATAATGGAAAATCCTTTTATATGTGCCAGGACACAATGTTTTGTACTAGCGTTATAAAATAAATATAAATCGCTCGGGCAATTGACACTCAGTTAACTGTAGCTATCAAAGGATAATACCCACTAACACTGAAATTGATATCTGTGAAGACCTTTTGTCGATTAAGGTGTATTCGTGTTGTTAAGCCAATATCTTGTTTGGGCATACAATACGTTTTTATTAGCGAAGTAATGTTCGAATCTTGTATTTATGGTATTTATGATACAATTTTTAGTTTAGTACTCATATTAGGTAGATAGTAGATTCATTATTTATGAATTAATCTCGTAATTTTGTAAGGTCATCAATATTTAAATTACTGGTTGTTAGGACATCCAAATAAACTGATAAAATATAAGTTAGCCAAAGTTATATTTCTATAAAGCAAAGAATAAATAAATTGTAAATAATGTAAAAATGAGAATTTTATAAATGAAGGTACTAAAGCTTTTAAACTTTTAGCGTAGGCTCGTACCTATTTAAATGAAATTGAAAAAATCAAAATCGTCAATCGTTTATTGCAAGTACTTTTGAAACATCAAGTTTGATTATTGTTCGTACCACCAGTTCGAAAAGCCGGTACTGCTGAGAAGAACTGAAGATAAACTCAATAAAAACTCTTATAAAATCATCCTTTAGAACGTTCATTATCTTAATATCATAAAATAATTTTACTTATTTACGTGAAGAAGAAAAAGAAAGAAAGAAGAAAGAAAGAAGAAAGAAAGAAAAAACATTTATTTAAAAAATTGTGCCATACACCACAATGCCTAAGTAAGCACTATTGTTGTGTCTGATGCTTCAACCACCTGATCAATTGAAAATCAAAACTAAAGTAGTTGAAGCATCAAAAACCACTTCGTTATGTTTGGCACAACCTTGAAAAAAGGTAACAGCTCAGCATTGTGCCGCATAAACCAAGCAAAGTACTTGGCCAAGCGGCGCTGATTTTCAGCTGCTACCTCGATCCAGGTGACACCACGGATATACATAGCCACAGTGACAATATGCTATATTATTACCTTTAAATTAAAAACAAACAACCTTGAATTAATATGCTAAATAATAGGACTACGAAATTAAGAAAACCGATCCAATTGCCTCCAATCGTTCTATTTCTCAAAATCAAGGAAGATGTTGTCTATGCTCAGCAAGAAACCATAAAGGTGCGCGTAATTGAAAGGGTTAATATCGCGATATAAGCCAAAGGAACGATAAATTTATTTATAGAACGGATTTAGTTTCACGATGTAATGATGTTAAGCCCCTTCAGTTTACTTAATTTATTAGAAGCGACGCGACATGTACCAACGTCGTGCTGGAAATAAGGACCATTTAGTACCCTTAATTACGTTACTCTCCTTACTTAGCATAAGCATTTAGTAATTTATATTAGGATAATTATAATACTTGGCAAGGCAGTCTAACTTTATTTTTAATCAGAACTTTCATCTGCTCATTTGTTAAGCTAAAATCTTAGCCTATCTTGATAGGTGGAGTAAAACAGCAAACAACTTGCCAATTTTTAATAAATATTTATGTTTCAAATATAAAATATAATGAAATTAGATTTAATCATATTATATTATGTAGAATCACAACGAACTTGTCCGCAACACAGTTTTGTGTGTGTGGACGGGTCTTGCATACCCGGCTCGTGGCATTGCGACGATACCCCGGACTGCACCGACGGCTCAGACGAGCACGACTGTGGTAAGAAAACTGTTGAGCTGCCCTGGCATGCAGCATGGGCTATCATTGGCTTTGGGAATCCAAAATTTCGGGACACGCTATAAGTCACGAAGCTCTCATTCGGGTTGTCATCAAAGTTCACTCTACGTCGAGCGTGATGTCGGCAATTCGCTAAGCGTTGAAAATTCTTTCGAGCGGTGAAAAATCAGCATCTTTTTAGAGAGAGAGAGAGCACTCGCTCCAAACGAGGTTTCGCAGCAAAAAAGTTCCAGAAAAGAATAATGCAATTAAAATTTAGGAGGCCGCCACAAACAGAGTAAAACGGAAGTCAAATTAAAAATTGAGGGGTCGTAAAATTTACTTTAAGAGACCGAGCGTTTACTTCGTTCACTAAAGTTTTTTTTTTGGATACGTACCTACTCCTTTTCGCTGGAAATCTAGGGAAAATTAATTAACGCAAAGTTAATTTATACTCGCCTTTGTTCTTGTAAAAGATATTTTCGTAAGTTAATTATTATTTTAACTACTGTGGAACGTACGTTTCATGAAAAATATTTATATGAGAATTTCAATTTGCTACCTACACGTTTTAAACGCTCTCTCACACTGGATCTTTTTTGTAACTTACCTATTTATGTGAAGATACTCTTATTCCAACAGTATGGGTTAACAAACTTAACCCGCTTGTCTGAATATGTTTGCTTTCCACAATACGCAATCAAGTTGTGGTTACATACAACACTATGTAGCAGAAATAGTTATTACACATTTATGTTCATGCAAATAGTAGACACTCGTTAAATATACGAACATGATCAAACCAAGGGAATTCAATGAATACCTACTTTAATGGCAGAAATAAAATCCTGTATATTGGTAGTATCATTGGACTGTGTATTGATTCAAATCATGTCCATTGCCGCTTTACTGAATATCATGCATGGCTTGTATCTACAGAAGTGGAGGCGTGCGGTCCTGAAGAGTTCACTTGCAGAGGAAAAAGGGGTGAATGCGTGCCCCTCACTTGGATGTGTGACGACAACGTGGATTGTTCGGATGGGTCCGATGAAAAAGCATGCAGTAAGGGTATCCTCATTACATAAAGACTAACACCATTTTCACCTATACCTAAGGCACGATAACGCATGATCCGTGACTTTAATACTAACTACAATCAAAGCTATCTCAACATGTTTCAAGTTGTATTATCTTTGGTTTGTAAATTTACTAATATGTGTGGTTTCTTTCTAATTTCTTTTTTTTTTTAACCAACATTACTTTTTTCTTCCTATATACTCTTTTAATGCATAGGTATACATAATACGCAAGTGTATTTTCTTAATTATTCGTGTTTTGTTTTTTATATATTACACGCTTCTAAATGAAGTCAATAATTAATAATCATTGCCCTTCCTTTTGGCTTCACCGTAGACGGGTAAAAATAGCTGTATGATGTAGAATACATTAACCTCGCAAAGAAGAAAGTTATCTCAGACCATCTCGACACCTAATTTACCTATTTTCTAATGTATGTAAGTATTATATTATATTTTAATCTCGGTATCGAGACAAGCAAATGCAATCTTTATTTTATTGAAAAGCTGAAACATTTAATAACAAAAAGTCTACAAGTAAGTAGGTAGGATACGTAAAATGGGAGCTATAACCCGGGTGTCTCGACGATTGTGGGGTGTTAAACCTCTCCCGCCTTCATATTACATCCGTTCGATCAAAACTGTTTGCTTTCTCGACCACGATGAGGAATCATATTTATCAGAATCGATTCTCACTTTATCTTTAGGTGAATATGATGTTTTATCTATTAAGGTGAAAATGCACTTACTCACTACTATTCTGCTATTACTATAAAGCTTACTTAGTGCTAATGATATTCGTACTATCTGCTAAATTAAATTGATGTTTTTTGTGCATACAAATGACTATACTTTGACTTTCTTCCTTCGTCTAGCCAAGCAACTGACAAGTTACACATCAATTCTCTTTTTACAATCGCCAACTTCGAAAACTAAAAAAATGTATGGGAATGACATCCGATTGATAGATTGATCACGTGACCTATCGATGACAATTGACGCATGTCATCCACTACATTTTTTACTTTTCGAAACATTAGCGTTTGTTGAAAGAGACTCGGCCTGTAGTTACGATTAGATAATGAAGAAAAACGAAATATCGTATAGTATAGTAAAATATAGGTATAGAAATTTTTTACTGTTTATTTCGTACGAGTAGATCGTCTCGAATATGCTTATAATATTAGCTTTCACGGTTTTCACTTAGACGTCTTGCAAAGCACAAAGAATATAAATAATATGAATATTTATCAAGCCTTTCACTGCCATCTAGTGGGTATCTTGAACAACATACCGCGCAATAGTCGGCTAGTTTGTAAAACTCTCAAGGACTGACAACTGACCTCACGGGAAATCAGAAGTTCTACAGCTGTAGCGGTACACAGCTAGTTATAATTCATCACTGGTTAGCATTTGCTAATAAGCAGATATGTCTTTACTGTAATGTACACAATGCACAATGCATGTATACTAAAGCCATATTCGATGTGCACTATTTAACAACAAACAAATTAAAAGTGAGGGTATAAATCGCTAGTCATTTCACACCTAATAATAATAGTTATAATTAACTTGTTCTTTAATAAAATGAAAATGAATTAGATTAATAAGCTTAGAACCTTGAAGAAAAATATATAGGTAGGTGATATAATATTTTGAATAACATTTAATATAAAAGTAAAACATAAATTAAAATAAATAAGTTATGAAATGACATAAACTTTCTACCTTCATTTCTTATTTATTTGTTGGTAGTGCACATCGAGAATGACTGTAGTGCAGTTACAAGCATTCCTAAAATAATAATCAAGTGTTAAATCAAAATTCAACTGAAACTATCATTTAGGAATTGCGTGAGTAATAACTGAATAATTTCAGCTGGTAAAGTTATCATGGGTGAAGGCTATAACAGAACTACGTGGGTTAAACCACGGGGGGTATGTTAGTATCATGATAAGATTTAAATTCCCATGGTGCGTTTACTTAAATTCCCAGGGTGCGTTAATTTAAATTCCCAGGGTGCGTTTATTTAAGTACTGCGAAACATTAAAGTCGTCGTGCAACCCATTTTAATTTTCTTACATGAAGTCGACCATCTGTGACAGACGACAGTGCAGTGGTGACACGTAATTCCAGTAGAGAAAATCCTTTGGAGAATTTTTCAACGGCACGTATTTTTAAAATAAAATCGACGCAGAAATTCAAATATATTAAAGTACCTAACGTCAGTTTTAATTTACCTACGAGTCTGCCGTTATTAAATTTTACTGTTTTATTTTTGAAATACTTCATAGTGAAGTTTATTTAATAACGTAGGTATCTACCAACGTATTTCACAGAATCACCGTGGGATGCCAGTTAGTTGGCACAAAGAAATTTAATTAAACTGAAGGAATAGACAGGACAATTTAAAATACAAAAAGAAATTTGTTCAAAGAAAACACTTGGATTTATTGAGTAGTTCTTAATTAAATTCATTGTGGTTATTATAAAGGTCACAAGTTCTGAACCGGTATTGTTCGACAAAATGATTGCAACCATTCTTTTTTTTTTGCTTTTTCTCATTACAGTTTTGTCGGGTAATTCTTATTTTTCTCCTCCATTACTTGGCCACTTATAGCTTGCCTGAGGAATGTTTTAATCATGCCTGCACCCTTTCAGCTTGTGCTTTTCTTGGATTATTAGTTTCTTTGTTAGAAATAATGTTTCTCCGGGTCTTTGCAATGGTAAGTAATATTAGCAGCTTATACTTTGTTGTGTTTAAAAAAATCTTGCGTTGTCTTCTAATTTAACACTAACTTTTATGGATTACAATCTTACATGTTTTTAAAGAAGCGATGCAATTAAGTGTGATGGCGCGTTAACTTAGAATGGATACAATTATAGGCGATGAGTTCGTCAACAAGTGTAAAATAGCGGAATTGCACCTTTTCTTTTTTAGCGCGCTATATCTCAAACTGCATCATCATATAATGTGTGTTATAAAACATTGACCTTTGTAATTAGATGAAACATGTCGATCGGACGAGTTCACGTGCGGAAACAGCAAATGTATACAGCAGCGGTGGGTGTGCGACGGTGATGATGACTGCGGAGACGGCACCGACGAGGTCAAGTGTCCAGCACCCACATGCCAACCGCACACACACTTCACATGCGCGGATGGACATTGTGTGACTGCGCGGTGGAGGTGCGACGGGGACATTGACTGCCCTGATGGAAGTGATGAGACGGTGAGAATAAACTTTTAAAGCCCCGAGCCTACGACGCTTCGAGAAAATTCGCCGATTCTCGAAGCGAATGTCACGTGGACTTCAATATCTTGACTTCGGAGCAGCGATGAGTTTAAATATCCAGCTCCTTCGTGCCAGCCGTACTCATACTTCACCTGCATTGTGTGTGTGTGTGTGTGTGGAGGTGCGACTGAGATATTGACTCTGATAGAAGTGATGAAATGGTAAGAATACGCTTTTAACACGTTCATAGTCTGAGTGAGCACATCGTGGGCTCACGAGAGTATCTCCTCACAAGTCCGAGCCCACATACTATATGAAGTTCTTTTGAATTTTCTTCTGTTAACTCGATGGGACTTATGGTGGTAAGATTACTTTGTATGTGGACTGTCAACGTATTAATGCCCCAATACATTACTCGCTACGACGCTTCAACGATGCCCTCAAGGAAGTTCGCCGAAGTTCGAAACGAATGTCCACTCATTCATGCAACGTAGCGAGAAACCCAGTAGGTATTTCGGAGTCCGCGTATTGAACAACATGGACGTTCTTGCTGTTGGTATCATAAAGGAAAAACTTTATTTTCATATGATAGAGTCACACACTGCTATAAAACTTTATAAGTGCAATTCAAGTAATATCACCTCAAAATTTAACTATCAAAAACATATAAACCTAAGCAAGTTAAAGCACCGAGGTTCACCGCCAGTCAATAACCATTTAATTTATCTAACTCGATTTCTAGTCGACCAACCTCTAGTTGACAACTCACAAAATAAATTTAGCAAGCGACGTAAAAGTTACGAACTATAAACGATTTTCAAGCGAAGTAACAGGTGCTCTGAATTAGTTTCACGAGTAAATGTTGTCAATATGAAGCGATATTATGCTGGAATTTTGTTCAAGATAAAGATTATTTAGTAGAGTCTTGCTCACGTTTTTTCACGTTAAATAATTACCAAAAATAAGTAAGTTGCTAATTCGATATTTTGTCAATAATCTTCTAACTTCTTTGATGGTAACATTTCTTGGATATTGGATAGAAGCAGGCGTTACTTTGCAGAAGTTCATCATGATCATGCGCGTTCACTCTACAACGTGCATGTTGTAGAGTCAACGCGCATGATAGCAAAATAAATAAATCATTATATAATCAATCGTGGTAACATTTCTGTCACACTCTTCATTAAAATTGGTTTCATCGTACACACCATTAATTTGACCGTTGCAATTAAGTTTTCAATTTTCTTTTAAATTGATGTACAAAATATTTTGGATTTTCAGAAATGTCCCACCCCGCCGAAGGTGATATCGCCATGCATCGCCACAGAGTTCGAATGCAAAGATCGCATGACATGCGTGCACAGGGCGTGGGTGTGCGACGGTGACCGGGACTGTCCCGACGGTGGTGACGAAGCCCCGGAGATCTGCCACGGAAACCACACCTGCAGGATAGACCAGTTCCAGTGCAAGGATCACAGTTGCATCCCAGGAGCATTCTATTGCAACGGAGACAAAGAATGTCCGGACGGCAGTGATGAAGTTAACTGCAGTAAGTTATAATATTCTATGTCAAGTCTCATTCCCTTAGGGTTAGGCATAGAACAAGTTCACTTGCTACATATATCATATCATTGCTTCTTTCATTCTCATCAATCATTTCATACAACGGTTTAGGATACTCTTGACTTGGCCTTTATTGAGAATATCCTGGATTTGCCGTGACTTTTCCTTTCCAAAGTTTACAATAACCCTCGCCTTTTAAATTCTTTTGTCAGTCTCCTTTCGTTCATCCTCTCTAGGTACTCAAACTTTCTCAGCATAGTTTTCTTGACTTTAGTCACTACATCTACTTTTATACCAGATTTATTCTGTGCATCTTTAACTATACCAGGGCAGAAGAATTTATCTTTTAACTCAGGGAACTTAATAATTTGATGTCTGTTAATACACAAATACCGTTTATAAAGCACGTATTTACATCAATATGGAAGTCAATATAATTAAACCTGAATTTTAAACAGTTAGATAACGTTTAAACTTGTACATACATATTTTACTGGAGGTGGAAATTAAGTGCTATTTAATCATTCAACTACAACGTGTCTGTTTAAATTTTCAGCAAGACCAAAACCTGTGTGCAACAAAAGGACGGAATTCGACTGCGGCGGCGGAATGTGCATACCTCTGTCCAAAGTGTGCGATAAACATCCAGACTGTCCGAACTTTGAAGACGAACCTCCTAACCGTTGTGGAGAAGACGAGTGCGCCAAACATAACGGTGGATGTACACAACGATGCGTTGATACACCTGTTGGTTACTATTGCGATTGTGAGAAGGGATACAAGCTCACTGATAACAGAACGTGTGAAGGTAGATATTTTTAAACTAATACCTAACTATTATCTCTTACTTTCTTAAAAACTTCGGCTTCTTAAAGAATCGGCTTCCTTGAACGCTTCATTTTTGTGGTTTCTGACGGTATCTGGAAAAAACCACTATACGAGTATATTACGCTGTTTTGCTAAAAACTTAGCTTTAGCGTCATCTGTGATGACGTTAGATTTGAATCAATCCATCTGAGCTGTCTCTCACTATACAAGAAAAACAATTAAATGCCATATTTTGGGATGCTTTTTGCAATACCATGTCATGCCATTAATGACATGCCAGACTAACTTTCAAGATGCAAAATATAAATTAATATGTTTTTGTATTACTAAATTTTTTTTTAATTTACTAGGAGGGGAATTACTAACGGCCTCTCGGTGATGGATCCGACCCCTTTGCCGTTGAGCTATTGAGGCTTCTTAATGTTATATTTGTTATTTTGTTAAATTAATTGTAAAGTTAAATGATATCCAATTTTACCTTAATTTATTCACTGTAATTATCTGCACAAATCCCAGGCCTGTGTAAGCGTCGAACAGTGAACTGGATTACCCGTTCCGATTTGCTTTAGCTGAAATTAGCATTATTCGACCCGAAAGCTGACCTGATGCGCTTTAGTTGCTATTTAACATGAATGGCATTTGATAAAACGTACCAGAACAGACAGCGATAGCTAAGGAATATTTTAGAATTACCAAATCAGTAAAGTTCACTTATTTATATATCCTTACAATTGTACTTAAAATATTATAAACACGAAAGTTTGTATAGACATATGAATGTTTGAAATCTTCACGTAAAAACTACTGAATGGGTTTGGCTGACATATGGCATACTATTTATACTCTGTACTGCTATTAAACTGTTTAATTATATTAAAATAGTTGAACCGTTATTGTATCCTGTTGTTAGGTAAGTAAATCCAAATGGTAAATTAAATAAGAATGAAAATCAACTAAGGAATTAGAGAAAGCATATAAATAAACAGTTAACCGTTTACTAATTGAACGCGTATATTATTTTTCAGATATTGACGAATGTTTAGACCCAGGAGCCTGCTCCCAGATATGTATAAACGAGAAGGGCACATTCAAATGCGAGTGTCACTCTGGATACGCAAGGGACCCTCGGGATAGAACCCGCTGCAAGGCAACTGAAGGTCATCCCTCACTGCTGTTCGCAAGACGCTTTGACATTAGGAAGATCAGTCTCGACCATCACGAAATGGTGGCCATTGTAAACGACACGAAGTCAGCCACCGCGCTGGATTACGTCTTCAGAACCGGCATGATATTTTGGAGCGATGTCATAGAAGAAAAAATTTATAAGTAAGTTCGATTCCTGAGTATCACATTACAACTATATAATAATTTAGCAAATCATCTTCTTCGGCGATTACTTTCCCGAGTAATCCATTTGAGGCGTTTGATTATAGGCATAAAATAGAACTTATTAGATATCCTGAATGATCCATATTGATAATAGATATTTGAGAAGATTCCAATCTCAGTGTACGAACCTATCAACTTACCAATATCAAATTCTGAGAAATATAACTTAATGAAATTCCTAAATATAAGATAACCTATAACAAAACTAGATAAACGTAATTTTATACCATACCTCATGAATTCTAGGAAATACTGTTCTGTCATCATCATCATCTTTTTTCCCTTATCCCACTTAAGTGAGGTCGGAAAAATATATCAATCTTTTCCATTCGTCTCTATTACTCTACAACTCATCATCCCCTTTACACACATGTCCTCTTTCAGACAATCCAGCCATCTATTGTTTGGCCTTCCTCTCCTCTTAATATGTCCTTCTACTTACTGGCATATTTTTTAATGGTTTTGGCTTGGTCTTGGGAATCCTTGTGTGAAAGTGTTGTGGGTTTTTGGGACCGCCACCCACTTGCGACGTTTTCCCTTATTTGCCTTTTACGACATCCACGGGAAGATATGGAGCGGTTCTATTCTTACACCGGGGACCGCACGGTATAATAAAAAATAATACAAAACATCCTTTGACGACCTCCGTGCCGCAGTGGTGAGCGCGGTAGATTCACAAGACGGAGGTCCTGGGTTCGATCCCCAGCTGGGCCAATTGAGGTTTTCTTAATTGGTCCAGGTCTAGCTGGTGGGAGGCCAGTCCTTCTTCTTGTTAGGAGGAGTCCTCCTCCTAACAAGTTAGGCCGCTTCCATCTTAAATTGCATCATCACTTACCATCAGGTGAGATTGTAATCAAGGGCTAACAAGTAAAAAAAAGGAAACCTTACTTATGATTATTTCCATGTTTATAGGGCACCAATCGATGAAGGCAGTCAACGGACAGTCGTGATAGGCGATCAGTTGATCACTTCGGACGGGCTGGCAGTGGACTGGGTCTACAACCACCTCTACTGGACCGACACTGGCAAGAACCACATCGAGCTATCCGACCTGCAGGGCAACATGAGAAAGATACTGATTCGGGACGAGCTTGAAGAGCCACGTGCGATAGCCTTGAATCCTCTTGATGGGTAAAATTATAATCATATATCAATCATTTTATTCCCTATCGTACTTAGTAGTAAGTTATGTATTAGGTACTGTTTTGGCCTTCCAGTTTGGCAAAACTTGGGACATGGGTGCATGACACCTAGGTTATAGAATGATTTCCCATTCCGATGTCTATTTTTAGGCGCTGACAGTCTTGCCTATTTTATCTTTCGATAGAACAGGCAGCTCATGCCCACCAGCTCGACTCTAATAAGTGCATCGAACAGCGTGTCGTGACATCAAGTGCATGTTTCTACGATCATTTGACCTCCCAAGTAGGAAGTAGATTGTAGACAGGTCTCTGTACTAAAAGTAAAAATGATTGCGTTGTCTTTAAATTAAAGTTTTTTTCCGGCCAGTTTTCTCAACAAAATCAGCAATAAAACATCTAAATGCTTTATGAGCCGTCGTAAATGAAACCAATGATAAACCGTCTAAATCCGGCGTATGATAACAAAAATTCGCTGTACTGCTTCACTAAATCAACGTTGAAACGAAACTGCGCATTTCTAGTAAAAATAATTAAAACAAGCAGAAATTATCGCTCAGGGACTATTTAGAGATATTAGATTTTTTTATTAGGAAGTCTATTTGTGAAGTATTTAGTTGCTCAGAATGTAAAATGACTCACGTAAGACATATTTTCTACAAAAACTAACACAGTGTTATAAGGATCAGACGGATAAGTTTCTGTCAAGTTCAAAAAATCTAATGGAGATCTAATTATATATTTTTCAGCGTTATATAACTAGCCTGTTCCAGTTCAATAGATGCTTATAACAGTGTTATTAATATCAGAAAAAATGCATATTGTTACAAGTTTCTGGGTTACAGGTGGTATTAACATTAATTATTTATTTTACTAAGAGGGTATTTGATGATTTGACTTGTTTGTGAGGCAGCGTAGACGTCGTCACGCTGCCACTCGCGTTAGTGATTTTGTGCAGTAACGTTTTGTGTTGTAAATATTGATAGTGTTTTGTTTTGTAATTATTGTTTATCATATATTGTTTAATGTGGACATGCATAACATGTCGGGCAGGGAAGGTGAATGTTTATGCATTCTAAAGGGATCCCTTAACCCTACTCCCAAGGTCACAAGTCCTGGGACCTGCTCGAGGTGTTTCCACAAAATACAATTAGCGCGTTCAAATTCAATAAATGCGAAGTTTTTTGAGAAAATCCAGGTTACGTTGTAATTAACTTTTTATCAAACAGATGGATGTACTGGACAGACTGGGGTCAAGTGCCGAAGATCGAACGCGCTGGTATGGACGGCTCCCATAGACAAACCATCATCTCCTACGACGTCAAATGGCCCAACGGTCTAACGTTAGATCTTGTGCGGAAACGTGTATACTGGGTAAGAATCTTTTCATATACAGTGTAAACTCTATTATATGTATAAAGCGGGACTGAGCATTTTTCTGCGTTATAGACAGTGGTCGTTAAATACGGAGAAGCATCTTCTAACATCAGTAATCTTTTTTCCCGTGTCTATAGAACGGATTTATTAATCCGAAACTTTTTCGTCAATATACAAAGATTTTCGTTTACTCGTCATGTTTACAGTTCTGAAGTCTGTAAGACACTAGTGACCGAGGTAAACATGTACATTGTTCAAGTTCATCATACAAAAGACATGTCCTAAAATGATCCCAAAAAAGACAAACGTCGTTCATCATACGTAATGATCGTTAAATTTGTATGGGCGTTCAAACAAAATTACAAATATCTTTGTTATTTGTGCGTTTATTGAAAAATGTCACGTTTTAATGTAAGGAAGATGTATAGTATAGCTGTATGAATTTTCATCTAATTACGATAAAAGATTTTTAATAGTTTTTGAATTTGTTTTATATTAATTATTTTGCAAACATCCAGACAATCTTTGCTTTTTACGTAGGTATAAATTAGTTTACATTAACTTTATTTAGCCGAATGTCTCATAAAAATCAATACATTCAAACCTAGTCATCATCCCCATTGCTAAACAGGTGGACGCTAAATTGAACACAATCTCGTCGTGCAACTACGACGGCTCAGCGCGTCGAGTCGTCCTCTACTCCACGGACTTCCTGCGACACCCGTTCTCCATCACTACCTTCGAAGACTCCGTGTACTGGACCGACTGGGACAAGACCGCGGTGTACCGCGCCAACAAGTTCAACGGGAAAGACGTCGAGCCCATAACCTCTACACACACGGTAATAAATGTAGTATATTATGGAATTTATACCTTCGGGTTTCGGAATAACTCCGAGCAGAGTTCTGAACTAGTGACTACAGGATTTAGGGTTAAGGAATTCCTGGACGATCGATCAACACCCCCCGTTCTCTGCTCGTGTTGTTCTCCCTACTTATCCAAATTTGGTAAGATCCTATTAGAGCAGCTTTGGATACTTGTTCTAATATAGAACTAGCTGCACATCTAGAGAGGCCAAGGTCTTTAAGCAAGTTATATAGATATTTTGCTGGTAATCCTCTCGCACCTACTTCTACGGCGTACAAACTAACTACATAGACATTAAAATTATTTAGAGCCCGTATTAATATTTCAAAGTATACCTACCCGACAACAAAATTTTTTTGGGGTATACTTTCATTTAGGACACTTCATTTTGCTATACTATAATCTATACCCGTTTTATTAGGTGCTTTACAACAAATTGAGAGACAGAAAAAGGGATTTTTTTTAGCCGTCTGCAAGAAGGGTTATGTTTTTCCCGCGTATCTTGTATGTATGTATGTATGTATAGGTGAAATTAAAAAAAAAACGACGACTGTGAGACGCTATAGACTCGAGATGATTTTTTTTTTAATATTGCAACATGGGTATCAATTTCAAGGGCTTTTGTGAGGATTTCAAAATGGTATATCATGGTCATTTAAAAAAAAAAAACTACAATTATAAAATCGTTATTTATTAATTGTTTATACAAATATGCTATAATCTTTTGATATCTGTGTTTTTTGGCACATTTTTTTTAAATCACTAGGTTTTTCTAAATTTGATGACACCTTTTTATTATTTTTTCATGACTGAACAAATAGCTGTAATAAGCATAGTGTTGTACCTACTTGGTACAACACTGTGCTTATTACCCGTGTCGTATTTATGTGAACTTAGGTATAATTTAAAAAGTAAATGGATGTTAAATGTAGATATTTTTTTCGAGGCAAATTCAGGAAGTGATAAGAACAATCATTATCTTGAGTATAATACCTTAGACACTTAAAATAATTTGAATATGCAGAAAACACTAATCTTCACAAAAAGTTGTTTGTCAGATTTATTCAAAAGTCATAATTCATGACTGATTCATAACTGCGTATTTAAAAAAAATAATAACGCAATAATACTGAGATAAATGCAATAAATAGAGGAAATATTTATAAATGATATCTTAAATTTTATACATTTATCAAATCATATTGCGTTTTATAAAAATAAAAACACTTTCTATAGCAGTAAATTTTATGTCGCATAGGTATTTTATTGAATAATCTAATATAATCACATAATATATGGTACAGGAATTATAGTGTTATTGATTTTATTATATCCAAAATATTGCAAATAAAATATTTTTACTAACCCAATGTCGCCAAATCCTAAAATAGGTAATTTATTGACTTTTAGATTGTGGTCATTTTTATCAATATTGTGTATTCAAGAACGCATCATTCTTTTATGGACAGTACTTCCTAAATCCTACATACTTCAGAATCCACTGGTGAATCACTCGCAATATATTCGTATTACTCACTAATCTCGTTATCTGGGTAGTAGTAATAGATACACTAATTTTGTGTACAAACAACTTTAGGAGTCATGGTAATTCCAGGGTATCATCACCTAAATGTATACTTTTATTATTATGTAGGTACAAACATAACATTTATAAATTGGATTGAATGTTTATATAATGTACCTACATGTACCTACTTTTTGAAGTCGACAAAATTGTTACATTCCTTTATTAAAATAAATCTTGCAAGATGAATAAGAACCAATTTTAAAACCAACCATTTTAGTATAGCTAAAATGGTTGGTTCGTCAATAGTGAGTAAATGAAAACAAATTTGATGAAAGCTTCTCTTACAATGGGCTGTTCTCCGTTGTCGAAACTAAATTACCTCAGTATAAGCTTGTAAATGCCAATAATTTGATCAGCACTTTCTTAAACAAAACACTACAAATTACAATGCTGCTATCCCCAAAAAATATACAGACTACAATTACCTGGATCGCTCTGCCTTCCCATCAGTAAAAGAATTTGGAGTGCACCTGTGTTTCCGCATACTTTTCTGTACTATAAATCCTGCGTAGATGCCAAAATTCGAGAGCAAGGACGAGAATAGCTGCCGTAAACGAAATTCGATCGGAAGGACATTATTAGATATATAGCTTGGCAACTTCGTTCGTAACACTCCCAATATTCTGCGCGAGCCGTGGGGCGTGTAGCGATGAATGAAAACACACAATGATGCACCGTCAAGTCTTTCCCCCGTCGCCAGCATATCACGGAAGGAACTTGCCAGACTATAGGATAGGTACTTATTTTATATTTAATTTCTCACAGCTTCAAAACCCCATGGTGATCCACGTGTACCACCCGTACCGACAACCCGACGGCGTGAACCACTGCGCAGCCGTCAACGGCCACTGCTCGCATCTGTGCTTGCCTGCGCCGCGGATAGGGCCCTACTCGCCGAAGGTTTCCTGCTCCTGTCCCAACGGTTTGCGACTCCTGCCCGACAACCAGATGTGCGTCGAAGACAGTAAGTAATTGCACATATTTTCCTACATTAAGTATATTTGGCTGATCTTTTATTTGACTGCCGAAGAGATTATGTAGGTATGTTGCCGTGTTGGTAATGTCTCGCTCTTGGACACGCTCTGTAAGAGAAGTTTGAGGAATTTAAGCTTAACGAAGCGCCATTAGATTCGTTTTAGATAAGGAAATCAAAGTATATATTTCTACGATTTTTCATTACATTAGGTATTCGGATTACTTATGTGACTTTTTACAATTAGGCATAAATGATTCGAGGACCTAAATTAATCAATACAGAAGGATGACCGCGATGTCTAAACTGAATTTTTGTTTTGCAACCTTCCGTACCTATTTGCTTTACTTTGGAATGGAACCCTGTGAGGGTGTTGTAACTACGAGTAGAAGAAAGGGGCATTTATTCCTTTTCGGTCAAAAAGTAATTTATTATAAAGTACCTACCTAAATCTTTTCAAGCCAAAATAAAATATTAAAGATGTCAATAAATCATTAATATTTTCTTTTTCTTTAATGTACCTATTGTGGTGTTTTATTATAAACTTTAATAAAAAAATACCAGTTAGAGATATAAGGCAATAATAAACAAATTATACAACATTGAATATCATTGTAAACATCGTCGTATCGGTCTTCTGTTAGGATTGCGTGTGGAGATACATTAGAAGGCCGACCGGAACCATATATTTTACTCGAAGATGTGTACATTCATCGTCACTGAATTACGAAAGATATATCGTATCTTATGGAAGTGAAAACATATCAACTCCGATCCGGTTGGCTACTGATGCATCACGCGTTACGACATAATACATCACTGTAATTTAAACCTAATGTAAAATATTAGAGAATAGATATTAATACGTAATAATAAGAAAGACACCACGGGGTGACTGGTTAGTAAATTTCCCATTTTTTTAACCTGGGTAGCGCCAGTCCCAGCAACGATACCCAATCTTTTAACCTGGGTATCGCTAGATCAGATAGTGTCAATCTAAACAACGATACCTAGTCTATTGACCAGTGAAAATATTAAAATGGAGTCACCTGAAAAGTCAGGAATGAACACAGATAGCCGACGCCAACAAAAAAAAAACCCTACCCTTTGAATTTGGAATGACCGCAAATTGTTTATAATGCGGTTTGTACCAGAATCGTCCCACCCTTGCCTTTAGCTCTAACCCAGGACTTTCCGGTTACTAAACGAAACTAAGTACATAATAATATGTACCTATGTACGTCTACTTGTTAAATGGAACAAAAACCTGACTGACTTTTATAAACAATCATTATATCAATTAAACACGTACCTACTATGTAATAAAAAAGATAAATATATGTTTTTATTAAATTCATACATTATAATTAATTTAATTTAACTACTTAAAATAACGGCTGGTTCAACCTCGAAAGATAAAACGTCAACTTCAGTAGGATGTTGTTAATTTAATTGTATGCTATAAAGCTTGTTTACCTGTATTCCAAATAATAATCTTTAAACATGTGCCTATTCAGTTAAAATTTAATGCACACAATTTGTGATGTTCGGTGCTTAATTCTATACTTTACAATGAATACGTTCATATTCAAAATATAACCTAAATAATGAATTTAGTCTCTATTCTACAGGTAGGTACTTACTACTTAGTATTTTACTGATAAAATCTCCACTTCTCATGAAAATAAAATGGATTGATGAAATAACGGATGAAATTGTCACCATTGAATAACGCCAGAATTAATGATGGTGAAACAACATTGTGCATTAAGGATGCTGTATGAGGTTCTTTAAAATATTAGATACGAGTAGCTAATATTTGGGAATAAAAGCTTTCCACATTTTATTTAAATTGATAAAAATTGTCACAATGTTTTTTGTTTGTGGCACAATCATCCAACGCTAATGAATATAACGTTTGTGGCCCAAACATTGTACATTCAGCATATGCAGTAAAACTTTATAAGTAGGTAGAAATGAGCAGTTTAAGAATAAAAATTCCCCACTTTTAAGAGGGTAAAACAGATTCATAAAATTAGTACCATTCAATAAATTAATTATTAAATGGGTGTGGCAAAACATTGCACTTTCCTGGATGCACTGTAAAAGGTTGCAACGTCATTAGTAGATAACTTTTTTAATTAATAACATTTGCAAGTTTTATTTATTCATAAAAATAATTATTCGATAGAGTTTTTTAGAGACAGTTATTTGAAATTCAAATTATTTGGAAACTTTGACATCGATGAAGTGAAAATCGGATCGCCTGAATGTTAATGTTGTTTTTCAAACATTCCTACCTTTTTACGCAGTTGGAATTTTTGAATTTTTAGTTTCAATTAAAAGATGGATTATGAAGTGTTTTCATTTGAGTATCATAAAAGATTAGCACGTATAGTTTCGTCACGGCTTTATAGTCTTATCTACGTGTATCGGGTTTACCTATACAAAATTTTCTTAAGGGCGACGAGTGCAAAAACCATGATGTTTTAGTAGTATGAGTCTAATATAACTTCTGTTTCAAAAAGGTCTCTCACAAATAGTTTTTGAACCTATCTATTGCATTTGTCCACCAGCTTTAGTAAGTTTAGCGGCTCTTTTGTTTTTATCAGAGAACGCATCGCTTTGAAAATTTAGCTCAATTACAGTCCAGTATCGTTAGTTACATTGAGCAGCTAGTTCAAAATGAATTAAAGCTGTTCGCTCTGGTTAGTCATACTGATTGCTCCATCTGTCGCCAATTGAGTGAGGTCAATAAAAAAGTCATTAATTGTCATTGGCATCTTTCATGATTGGTTAAAGTACGCAACGTTTCTAAGTTTGAATCTTTGGAGGATTGCAATCAGTCAAAGAAGCTTGGAACATTACATGATCATTTCAGTTCAAGATAACTTCAATTAATAAAGCCCTGTTTGAGGATTCTAGAAACAACGAATTAGTATGTATGGATGATGATAATGGTAATGAAGCTAATTTATGATTTTTTTTATATACTTATTATCAAATGGCTTTTTACTGAATCGACAAGCATCATTAATCATATTGATTGTACCAACAGTGTTGCTTTAAGACAAGTTATCTCTTTATTCACTAAGATTATTAAAATTATGGGTTCGTATTAAACCCTCGATAAAATATTGAAGGTCATTGTGAACGTGGATCACTTTTGAAATAGTTGAATTTTTTGTTGGCACAATCAGCATATCTCTTGTAAAAAATTCAATTGTTTTACTTATATAAGTGATAATTGAGAAAATTCTAAGATATGAGAAAAACAAGTTTTTATTATCATAATCTGCAATTTTATACAAAAAAGCGTTGATTGTTTATAATAAGATATAGTTACCTACCGTATGCCTACGCATTATAAAAAACTGAACTAGCAGACGCCCGACGAACGGACGGACTTCGTCCGCGAGACCTTCAGAGAGTAATAATGAAATCTGTCATATTTCATTATTGTTTTAGCGACAAAAAGCGGCAAAATTTGTAAAAGAGGGAGTTTATACAAACTGGGAATTTCAGAAAATCAGTAAAACGTACCTATGTGCGGAAGGAAAAACAATTGAGTGTTTTACACTTATCATAAAATATGGAATTACTAGAGTGCATCATCAATGGTACAAACTACTAATTGAATATACATATTAAATATTTACATACTTACTCATATTATAAAACGGAAGAGTTTGTATGTTTTCTTTAAATGCTCTATCTCTGGAACTACCTAAAATTAACCTTTGATTATAAAAATTCTTTTGACTCTTGAGTAGCGAAGTGTCTTAGGTCTGTTCTTTAAAATCGAAGGTTAATGCTTGTCCACGATGACAAAGTCGCATATTCTCGTATTTTGTTTGTGTCCTTAGAATAAGCTCATCATTTTGAATAGATAAACAAACGTCATATTTGATGACTTTATACAAAAATGGCAGCGTCAATCTGCCGATTTTTTATATTTTTGGCTGGACTGATAATTTGACGAATGATTATGGAATGTATTAGTCTTAAAGCTTGTTCTTGTAAGGTATCCTCTGTGTTTATTAAGGAATAGTTATACATAATTTGATAGTCTGGTACCATTATTGACGGCATTGAAAAGACAATCTATTGTACCAGTTTTAAAAACGAAGGTTTAGTTGTTTTTAAACATGTTTTCCTACAATTTGTTTGTTTTTCCTACAATGTGTTTAACTTAAACTTTATATACCTACTTAACTTATACATATATTTAACGTCTAAAGAAATACTTGGTTGCCTACATGTGCGAGACGAGTTTTGTGTTCTAGAAAACTCCAAGGTCTATTCTTTATCTTTTGTTTTATATACAATTTAATTGCCATCCACAGAAAAGTAGATGATAAGACTGCAGTTTAGCAGCGACAATTTACTTTCTAGGTGCGAGTTAATTAATTAATACTCTAGGATAATTGCTAAACTTTACATAATTATTTAAAAACACAATCTTTGCAATCACGTCATCTCACATACACACACATCACTTAGCAATTAAACATTCTACAATGTTTAATTGCAAATTCAACATCTTCTCAGTTAAACATAGGTAGGTACCTTCTTGGAAAGCAGCGTAGGTCGCCGTTTGAAATTACCGGTTTTTCGCCAAATAGCAGAATACGAGTCCATCTCCATAGTATATAAGCTTACGAGTATCAGCAGCTGCTTGCAGGCGTTACATAGTAATTTAGTAGTCACTACATGGTACATACCTAAACCTATAGTGTATGATAGGATATAGTATAGCGCTACTTTCAAAGGGGTAATGTTCACTAATTACTAATAACTATAAATTATTTTCACCTATATTATGTTTACCATAGAACGCTAGGCTATTCATGCATACACTGAGAGTCTCTTACCAAGAAATTCACTTAGACTTGGATTTCCATAAAAATTCAAATTCAAAATTAATTTATTTCAATTAGGCTTAATTTACAAGCTTACTTTTGAAAGATAAGGATATAATTTAATTTAATCTAATGCCACCAAATCTCACAAAACCCTATCAATCCTACCGCTTCCCTAAGTCGAGATCCAATTCTCGCAGGATTCGCCCTTAGAGAGAAATTTCATCCCCTCTTTTCTAGCCTTGGGTCTCGACTCTGGTAGTTTTTGTGCTCGATCATAATGGTGATGAAGCGAGTAAAACTGAACCATTTTATAATAATGAAATACACTAATTCGCACGGTGTGTAAAGTAATTAGCGATATTGGATGTTACCTATACAAGCTAAGTAGCGTTTAACTAGACCTTGGTCACAATGACTTGTTCATTCTGGTTCACCTTCATTAAGTTTTTAGGTCCGATATTTGTTTGTTCTTCATAAAAATAGTTATCCTGTCAAATATGGTCTACCAATACAAAAGGGCACGACTTCCTTAATTTAATTAATTAACTAAGGACGAAGATTTTGATTTGGCTGCGGTGTAATCTAAGATGCACTCTAAGATAATATAATAAACTAAATTGCTTTGTCGATAATGTAAATAACTAGGTATAAGCACTTAATAAAACACAGCTAGAAATCACTTCAATTTTGTTTACATGTATTGATTGATAGATAGGTACACAAAATATATCATCCATTATCATTCATCATTATCACCCCTTATTCGGCTCACTGCGGAGCTCGAGTCTCCTTTCAGAATGAGAGGGGTTAGGGCAATAGTCCACCACGCCGCTGGCCCAATGCTGATTGGCAAAAAATTCTCTGGTATGCAGGTTTCCTCACGATATTTTTCTTCACCGTTTGAGACATGTGATATTTAATTTCTTAAAATGCACACAACTGAAAAATTGGCAGTGCATACCCCCGACCGGATTCGAACCTACAAAATATACAAAATTCACTGTAAAACACTGAAAATACGTGGGTACCTAATTCTGCAGAACTGTAGATAGGCATAATTATTGTTGGCTAGCTAATAGATGGTACCCATAATTCTAACCAGGTGATAATTTTCCAGTCAACGTTAAACGAGTCAACGTCAACGAAGTTAACATTTGTATCATAAAAACATTTATACTTAGTATTTAAGATCAATGTTACGAGTTCAATTCCCTTAATAGTAAAATACTAAATAAAATTACAAATAAAACCTTACATTGAAACAAATAACATGGAGCATGATAGTGTTTCGAAGCTCCCAAACAAAATGAAAAAAAAGGTTAAAGAAATTAATGAATTAAGTCCGCCGATATTTAGGATGTGCTATAAGTAAATGTAGAAGAAGATATAGTTGCTAGTCGAGAAAGATATGCATAGATGGTTTGGGTACGTAGAGAGGATAAAAAAACTAGACTAATCATTTTTTATAAGGCGAGGACGAATGTAAATCATGAAAAGGAACCAAATCCAGGACATTCTCAATAAATGCCAGACTGATGAACTTGTATGAAACGATTAATGAAAATGGACGAAGCTAGGGAGATATGCAAGGAGAGCAAGTGGAAGAACATGGTCTCTGAATACTCCTACGGGAATGAGGAATTGAATCACTAAGCGTCAATTTTAAAAAAAGACTCTAATGCGTCGAGTCATATTAAGACCCAAAAATAATTTCTTCTTTATGAGTGTGATTTGTAGCCTTGATCCACCATACAGTGGCTAGTGGTAATATATCTTTGTAACGTTGTTATCAAATTAATGAAAGTAAATACTGAAAGGATGCGTTTTCACAACCATGCATAGCACGCCCACAACGATTGACTGAAGGAGAAATTCATTAACAACCCATATAGTCTCCTAGCAGAATGAGAGGGCCTTAGTCCACCACGCTGCCCAATGCGGATTGGCAGATTTCACACACGTGTGAATTCTCAGGTATGCAGGTTTTCTCACGATGTTTTTCCTTTACCGTTTGAGACGTGATATTTAATTTCTTAAAATGCACATAACTGAAAAGTTGGACCGGATTCTAGACCTATGCTTAATCGAAGGCAGAGTACATATTACGTCTGACTGAAGAAGAAATTATCAAGAATAAAATACGAAATACAATAAATAGCGAAATTCCTGGTTGAGTGTTGTTGACGTAGCTAATCGTCTGCCAATAGCTTTTTAATTTTTGTTATACGTACTGAGTGAGAATATTATGATAATGAGTTTTGTTACTTGGCATACAAACAGTGAAGGTCGTGCGTAATGATAATTATGTTATTTAATTAATACATCACTATAAACATTTTCAGGATTTTGATATAAAACATCTTAGAGCGGCGATTCAATGTCCGTCAAGTTGACAAAGGTTAAAAGTGACTTTTATGGTCATGAAGTTAGATAGAAGTGAGAATAGCAGATCGAAAGAGAAAGATTGCTAAATTATCCTACAGAGTTACGCATACCCCTCGTACCTATGTTGTGTGATAAATATTGCGTTTCATCATTGTGTTATTATTATTTATTTGCATATACGTAATAGGTAATCATTTAACCTATGACGATTTATTTTTCAAGTTTCATTTCCATCACGTGCTGTAGATGAGCAATTTTTGAATAGGTAGATACTCGTAATTAACAGATTATTTTAGAGGAGATGGTCCATTTCTGGCCAGGGCCTGTAGCCAAGTAGCACGTCGATTCTCTGTCTACAAACGCTAACGCTTCGAAAACTAGAAAAAATTATAGTTTATTAATATACCCAACTACCATTACAATTAAAAATACAGGGATTATATTAACAATAAAATTAATAAATAAATAAGTCGAACAAAATTATAATTGCAAAACAAAAATACAATCCCAAGTCCTCGAGATATTAGGTAGAAGATGGAACCTTACCAGCTAAGTACCTATTTGTCAAATTTTTGACATAGGGTACAGAAACGTCAAAACGACGCCATTGTTATATTTTTTGCATATCTTGAAGGAAATAAATATAAAGTTCATTCACTTGAAAGTGAATTCGTAGATTTGATTAATCATAAAGAGTTTAATATTTTTTTGTTTTGTAATATTTTAAGGACTTTACTGATTAGGCTTGGGCACCATACGCATTTGGACTCTCCTTTCCTAATTTTTAAGCAAGTCGATATTATGTTAAATACATGTACGTACATAAGATATCAGGATATCATACCTATCTTGCCAGCGTCGATAAAAATTCCTCGCGTAACTCAACGCCCGCAAACATCTGCCCGACCAGCAGATGATTGCGTCTAGACATGCTCACAATCGCGCGAGTATGAAAAATCTATAAAGTAATTTACGACTGACGATCATTTCTGCCAGCGGTCCACACCATCGGAGCTTACATACACTTGGTATCTTACCAATTTAGTCGTATTTACGAGTACTTATACATATTTACGCTGGTATACACAGAGTAAACAGAGTGAGTCTTTACAAGCAACGTACAATCCTGTGTAATCCAATAAACGTCACGCGTCTCCTTGAAAACCGAATATACAAACTTTTTTCATAATTTGTATTTCAAAATTTAACTCTAACAACAACTTATGTAAATTAATATAATCACACTAATATTATAAAGGCAAACGTTTGTGTGTGTGTATTTTGTTCCTCCTTAACGCTGCGGCTGAAATTTGGAGTGGAAATAGATTTCACTCTGGATTAACACATAGGTTATTTACATCATTGAATATTATATGGCCGTAAAATCATTTCGAAGTTTGACTTTGATTTTGACCTTGACAGTTCCATTAAGTAAATCATGTTAGCACAAAGGTAGCTTAATCTAGCTTTAATTCTGCTACATTACCTAGTTAATCGTGTACTCAGTAAACATAGAAATACAGGCAAATCTTGCTTTCATGCCCACGTAGGTAGGTCGTCATCTGAACGTCAAGTTTCTTTTTTTTTCATTCGTCTCATTGGCATGACATTGCTTAAAATAAATGTTAATTATAACCCCATCGAAGTTTTGTCTCTTTTGTATAAAGGATGTTGAGTACCTACGATTGATGGCATAGCGTACTTTCAATGGCGCAAAGGCATCGCTAAAAAACTGTGAAAAGAACCAAAACTTTGGTTCCTTTTAGTGTCAATTTATATGCGAGTTTCTATCGCAACTATAAAAGTCACACCACCACTTTATAAATACAATACTTTAGATATTATGATTATAAAGATTATCAGATAAAATATATATTTTAATGTAAAAAATTGCTAAGTAGGTAATTCATTAATGAAAATTATTAACAGATAACAATTACTTAAAAAAGATACCACCATTTCTTTCGGTACGTGGTTATCTTAAAGATAATACTCGTTTATAGTGGATCAAATTACTAAATTTCTACCAAAAATTTTCTATTCACTTATGCTAATAGTATTTTTTATAAAAATATGTGTCTGTACTCTGTACAGTTACAATTACAAATTAAGGGTGCTTTATTAAAATTTAAATAATATTTATACCTACTTACAGCTTGCAGGAAAAGGTTACATATATTAATTAAAGTAATTCGATGACGTTTCCATCGTATGACTTTTTATTCGCGTCGTAGTAGTAATTTGTTTGTGTAGTTTGTGTCATTCATCATCTTCAAGCGAATCAAAGTGTTTGTTGTGGAAAATACCAGTACACACAACAGGTCTTACACAGACCACCTTTAGAAGATACAGGATAGGAGTAGGTACATAGACAATATTCTTAGCGAAGAGGACTGTGCCAACTAAAAGCAAATATTCTAAACAGGAAGTAGATACATACGAGTATAAGTTTCACTACAAATCAACAGACGATTGAGAATGAAATTAAAATAAAATCGCAAGTATGTTTAGAAATGGAATGGATTTTTTTAAATATATGGGCTACTTATAGCTCTGTTTTGCACCTATGTATTTGTAACTCATCAGTAAGAGTCTCCGATTCGATTTTATCTCACCTTGTCTGAAACGCATTCGAAATTTACATTGTAGAGGAGCATCGAACTACAGAATAGTGCGTACTTTAGACATTCAAATAAATTTCTTTCTACATATGCAATGCTCAATTAAATGATGAACCACTAATGTAAAAAAAAAAACCAATTCTACGCGGAAGAAGTGGTGGACAACAACTAGGTAATATTTAATGATACCAATAGTGTTATTGTCATTGTACCTACGTCATTGTGACGCAACAATCAATTTGAATGAATATGTTTCGATGATTGGCTGAAATTATTTCCTATACGAAATGAATTATACCACCGCCCATATATCGTTGCTGGTACTCGTTCAACTACAAATAAAAGAGTAAATCAACTTCGCAACATCACAAATAAGTATGGTCAAAAGTTAATTGAACTCTTCGACAGCCTTGATCGTAATGATCCTTGATATTTTCCTTTTCTATTTATGACAAAAAATGTATTAAGATCATAGATCATTAGGATATAAAAAAATACATAGGTACTCGTAAATGTCCAGTTCTACAGCTTACGGTACATTATATAAGTACAGTTTAAATATTTATAATATAAAATAACACATATAAAATATCATCTATAATTTATATTTGCATCGATTATTTTTTCTTCTTCATCAGCCATTTTCAGTTACTTACTACCTTATCATTAGTATAGACTTCCTTTAACTTTTAGGAAAATTTGAAATTCTATTACTTTTTTTACCTTTGATTGGCTGTCAAAATCCAGCTATAGGCCGCCACCTTGATGATATTGTTCATCTTCTTTGCTGTCTTCATACTGGTAGTAGGTAGGTACCTATACATTTTAAACTATTCATTTCTAGTGACAAAATATTTATGATACATTTCTTTGAAAAAAAATTACTTAAATAATTAAATTTTATAAAATAATTGTCAATATTTTTCTCCCCCTTCAATAAATCGTATTCTTTCCGAAAGTTTTCCGAGTTAATACAACAGTTCTACTACAAATAGATAATGTCTTTAAGTAGCATTGCAAAGCAAGTTTAACAGGCAATTGTCCCCATTAATATAGCTTGGTACATTGGGAAACCGTTGAACGAACAGTAAGTGATTTGTATTGAAGAAAAAAAATATTAGATTCCGATCGTAGGAGTGAGACAAATCAAATTTCACGAGGACAAGGCCATTGCCGTTCGCTAGGCATGCGATATTTTTTTCATTGCTATAAATCATAATATTATATTGCAAATTTTATCCGTCAATTTTAACCGGATCCTTTGTTTTACTTTTTACGGATGGAATGCAACTAAACTATATATCGAGGTTGTACGATTTCTTTAAAAACCTTACGATCCAAATGAATTCTAGTACTAGTACTTTGGTGTGGGTAGTCTAAAAATATTATCTAAGAAACTAAACAAATTTTTAACTAGTCGGTATAATAGGCATATCTACTTATATTGCATCACAACTTCAGGCTCGATATAGTTAAACGCAATCATGTCATCGATAAAAATATATCTTTGGGCAATTGACATCAATTGATTTAAATCACGGCAAATTAAACGAAGGTATATATCATAGACAAGCTACGATATTCATGTTCTGAAAATTTGGGAACATAAAGACGCATTTCCAATAGTATATTTAGTATATATAATATATATAATAGTGTATATAGTATAGTATATATTCACAAAGTACAAACATCGATGAAAACTGAGTTGTGACTTCGTATATATTGTAAACTTTTTTACTAAAAGCCTATATTAAAATAGAGAATTTATTGATGAAATAACATTCGATGATTCAACTTGATGATTCATTGATTTTATGATCAATGAAGTTAATCGATGGAATTATATTATTAAAGTATTAGAAACTTAATGAATTAGTTCTACAGAAAAGATCAGTAGACAAAATAAGTAGGACAAATTCAAATTCATTACTAAATCGAACCAGTTTCCAACAGAGATAAAAGATGGAAATGCAACAAAAATTCAAATAAGAGTAACACATCCTTCTAACACAATATAGTAAAGATGCGCCTCAATAATCATGACCTTGAATCTTTTAAACCCAAAATGATTGAAGCGGAAAATACTCGTACACACAAGTAGCATAGATAACATTAATGAATCATATAAAATGTATATGATAACTAGCTGGCCCAGTAGATTTGGTATCATTTTAAAATTGGCGAGTTCCTGTTGGAGTGTTTTCCTCCTAAATTTAAATCAAAAATAAGGAAAAAGAAGTAGGACGATACATTCCCCGAATTGACGGAGATAGCGGCGAATATACATAAATTCATACAGTTGAACGTAGAACCTTCTTTTTGAACTCTGTCATGTATCTGCAACGTAATTATTAGTTATTCCAATATTATGATAATGATCCCGTAAAAACTTGCATGTCATATTTTACTGAAAGCCTATAAAGTTCTGGGGTAACAATATTTTAAATGTTATTCCAGGTTATGTTTTCCACCAATCTGTGAAATTTTAAATTTGTAATGTTAGTATTGAGGAACCTTTTTTCTGGGGTTTATTATTTAAATCACCCCTGTATTAGAACGAACAAAACAAAATGAATTTGGAATAGAAAATAACGCTTATCATACTTCTTAGTTACATTTGAATCTGCTTATAATGAAAATTTAAAAAAGTGTGAACCAACTATCATCAGGGGCTAAGTAACTTCTATTTTTTCGCACTTTAACAATCCAATCTGTACTTAATTATTCAGCAACGATGAAAAACACATCATATTTATATTGCACATACTTAGTAACAATATTACTTAGTCATTTACTGACAATATAATGGTGAGACATAGTTCTACTCTGACTATACTATACGGATGAGTTAGGTTTTACAAGCGGCCGTTAAATACAAACTAAACAAACAATACAAACTATCATCTTATCAAAATCGATTTTTCAATAGGGATGAATGATGAAATACCTACGACAACAAACATAATACGAACTCCAGAAATAGAGGTTCGTAACAAACAAACTATATACGTCTATTATATGTATATAAATACCTAAAACACGACACAGCTCATGATCTGCTCCACCTAAACAGCTGGTCGGTACACGTAACTGAACACGTCACCTCAATGACGCTCACATCGTACGATGTTTTTTCGCGGCACTTAATAATTTTGTCTTGATCGCGTGATTAGTCAATTTCCACAGAACTCAAGGTATTGATAGGGACCAGAGTATGAACATACGAGTAGTTAGTTATCAGATTACATTAGCGCTAACAATACCTTTTAGAGTTATGTAGCATCAACAGGGGAACGGAAAACTTCGTAGTTCCACTTGATGCAAACTTTAGATATGCCTATATAATTTTAATTAATCATTCTGCCAATTGATTAACTACCTCATAATCTGTAATGTACGATGATTATAATGCAGCTGTACATAATAAGATGGATGATCGTCAGTCATATAAGGCCGTATTATCTCAAAACGGAATCTACCTGACACCATAGTAAACGGAACGGAAATTGAGAAGCGTATTATGATTTCACGGTGGATGGTTCAGACAATCGATCGATCGATCTTAATAAATATGCACCCTAAACTTAGCCGAAAAGAGATCTTATAAAAAGACTAAGATGTATATTTAGCCAAACGACATATACTACAGCCATTTATTATAGCCTCATTTATTATTTGTTTGTTGAAAGAGTACACATCTAAGTTAAGTCGAGCATGGTTAAAGTATAGTTATTTTTTGAGCGCTGAAAACTGAACAAAAAAAAACCATATCTATAGGTAACGAAATTAAAAAGTCCTGAGTTTCACTCATGTATAATATGTGAGTTCACTCATTCATTGCGTGTTCCATGAGAATCGACTGATACGAGTATATTTAGACACGCGGAGACTGTATGTCTAGTAGGAATCTTATACCTTCTGATTGCCATCTATGTATTCAAATTCATTAACATAGTAGGTAGGTGTCTTCTGTATTTATGAACCATATAGATCGATTACGTTCTACCACAGCCTACCTAATCTTTACTCTGGTTCTACACTCTACAGATATTAATTGATTATGAAACACGGCTAAAACTCACGTGATATTAGGTCGGAGTATGCCTCTACAGATACCTAAATGGTTTTCAATTTGGTAGCTTTACCCTTAAATTAAAGGTTACATACTACACATTTTCATCTAATATTATCTCAATATAACCGAAAATATGCTGCATTAGGCATGTATATGGATCTACGTGGGCGCCATATAATGGCATCATAGATAAAAACATTCATTAATTGAAATCCGGTTGCTAGACGCTACCACGTTGCTTGGGTAGAATTTATGAATCTAGTATTTTCTAAATGTAAGTTGGCTTTCAAAAGAAGTGTGAATATGTACCTAGATACTTTCTTTTTTATTTTACATTCGTCTTTTATCTTTGAAAATTGGTATCTATTTCATATGGATCATGGGAAAAAGTGAAATATATTGTGGTAGCTTATAAAATTACACTGCCTTTATAATCGGTGTATAATAATGGAACTCCTACATACGTATTTTCCTCGCACGTGGTCATTACAATAATTCTTATCTTCGGAAATACTGTAGCGTAAACGTTATCTCAATAGTACGTAATTGTAAATTAATTATGTGTAATGTGTATTATTACTATAAGAAGGTATGTAAACATCTATTTATAGATTAGCGGGGCATTTGTGATTTTGTGACTCAGTTCGAAAGTAAACATTACTATTTTTATTTTCATCTCTTTATTTTCAAGTAGGAATTCCTTTTTGTTAATATGAAATCCATTTTCAAACGTAGCTGTCTGGAATATAATTATTATTTGAATACCCCCCACGGACTTCTCTGAAGCATTACTGCGTTATCCAAAATGGAATTATACCTGGAACTGGCAGTAAATCACATATCAATAATATGTAATCTCACTATATTTTGACATGCATAACAAAACGAAGAGTACTGAAACGATAAAAAAGAGTTTACAACCATACTGCTTTACAGCTTACAGTACTTCGCCAATAAGGTTCAATTCTGTAAAAAGGTGATGTGACGTCACGACATCACGCCACCTTTTGTTAGTCAATCAACGCGCGATCCGGCTCAGCACTCGCGGCGCCGGTGGGCTCGACCTCGACAGATAAAATTAGATAGTTTGTCTGTAATAAATCGAAGACGAGAATTTTGTTTTAGTTTTCTAGTAGATGCTGAATGCTATAGCAAGACCTAGTATTAATTTACTTTTATTAAAGTATCTGTATACTATTACTTAATAATAATTAAGTTAATTCATTTTGTTACTTCAGTATCTATTAATTATAATTTTATGTTTCTTTTATTATGCTTAATGTTCAAATCATCAGTCCTGGTATTTATTATAATCTATGATTTGTATTTCTCTTCTTTCTCTAATGGATTTTTACCAAACGTTATTATTAACTAATCATTTTCAAAAAGAAATACAGGTTTCATTTACATTATTTGTAAAATTCTACATTTAAATATTGTTAAGCTTGATGCTTGATAATGTTTTCAATTTAAAACCAACAAATAAAACTTCTAGTTAAATTTTAACAGCGAAAGCCGGATCGCGCACGGTTAATACATATAACCGACTAGTCGGCAGGGGAGCGGGGGCCGTCACTTGAATGGCGCGCGGTCGGCGTGGAGTTTTTGGCTTGTCATTTCACTCCGTACAGTCGCCGGCAGTACACGTACTGATCGATAATAGCGCCGGCGTTTAGTGATTTCAAATTAACTAGTGATATTACAGCCAATAGTTACAAAAACACCCAAAAGTTTAAACACTCATTAACCGAGGACATTTCATAAGGTTGTTTTATAATAAAATCTACAGATACACTAAATCCTGAAGTGGAGGTGCATAAACCTGCAAATGGTTCAAAGAAATCTATAGTAATTGAGGAAAAGCCTAAGCTCAGTGAGTATTTTTTGAGAGCCTGTATCGCAGTTTTCAACCAAATCCCCGTTCTTACTACCCCACATTGTTTTTTTGGGTGACGGTTCAAATTTGCGGCATCCGAGGTTAATTGATTGCAAATGCTAATTAGAGTAGAAACGCGAACACAGCTAGTAATTAATCAATTACTTGTTTGGAAACAATCGTGTTTTAACCTCCCGCCTCAAACTTGAACCCCGGCATGCTTTACTAAACGGGTTGTATCATTTTTCATTACATCTGATAATTTATCTTATCGTTAGGCATAATATAATCAGGTGATCAGTGAATTAGGCAACAGTAATACTCATAGCTCTGTACTAACCTGACCATTCATTTGTGAATGTTTGAATATCTGTGTGTCTTCAACAAGGGATTCATTGACTGATTCACAGGGAATGCCAAACTTCTAACTTGCCAAGGGATGAATAGTATTAGAAGGGATTAATTAAGGAAAAGTTTAACACATATGCAGACGTTACAAAGAGAAGGGCTAGGCCTTCTCTTCAAGTTGGGACGAGCGATCGCTACGAGCGAGGATTCTACCGAAGAGCCAGAGGAAGTGACCGTTCCTGTAGATCCAAAAGCAGAGCCAATGAAGGCTTACTGGGAGAGTGATAAAGAAGACTTTAAAAAGAAGAATCAACCATTCATAGACTTGTTCCTCAAACCCGTCGCGTTGGAGAGGATACCAGATACAACCGAAAAAGCAATAAAAGAATCTCATTATAGTTACGAGACATTAAGCCGGGCTTATTTGCCTGAAGTTCTCAAAAACTTTAACACTAAGGGTAACGTATTGTGGTCATTATTAACTTTTAATCTCACGAACTTTCTGGCTAGATAAAAAATGGGAAGACACACAGACGCTTTCTAATAGCGCAAGCAACATTCACATAACCATTTTGTGCAATAACTTTGGGTATAATTTAAAAACCGATTGACACTAATTCTAAATGCATTGCTTTAAATATGGTGAAAACATATTGGCACTTAAAATGTATTTTACTACTTCGCTTTGTGTAAATCATAAAACTTACATAAATTTTAACTAAAACTGTATGTGTTCATATTAACATAAACATAATAACATCAATTCAAAGAGCTCATTCAAACTAAACGCGGGATAACAATCGGAGGTTAGCTCTTTCAATTTATAACACTGAATGCAATTGTGTTTATTGTAGCACATTTTAATTAAAAATCTCTTCCTGTCATAACTTTGATTGTGATAAAGCTAGATTAGCAAAGAGTCATTGTAAATTATTCTAACTATTAATTAGGTGGAGATATTTTAGTTAAGTAACGGACAGAGTTGGCACGATCCGTAGACACAGTCTCTAAATAGAATTTAGTGGTTACTACGCCTATCGATATCCTCATTGCGATTTCATATCACTAGTGATTTGTGGTTTTTGAGTGCATAGCTGTATTTTAGAAAATGCCTTTGTATAAATAAATTGGGCCCAATTAAAGTCGTAAGAACTACTTCTTCACCAAGTTTTGGTTTTGTAAGACATGGAAATCCTATCTTAACTACGAGGTCATAAATTACTTCATGAACGAAGAGTTGACTCTTTGTTCAAGTCACAAAATACTTTTCGATAATGTTATATTAATTCTCAATGTCGTACAGCTTGGCCCTGAAGAATGAATTTTTGCAATAAATTAGAGGTTTCATATCATATAAGACAGGGAATTAGACCGGCACCCTGTCAGTACCGGCTTACGTACTCGTAGTATGTAGTTACGGACCTCAAAGGAAGAACGGACCTCAGTTATCTATACGAATGTTAACTAAAATCTAATTTCATAGTATCTACCTGTATGAATCATCGATCAAAACTTCAAAATTACTAATAAGTCAATAAACACTTGAACGGACATGCTTTGCGTTTTAACATTATCTTGCAATTTTCAAACGCTTGTTATGGTGAAGGTTTTCAACATCATCCTGTGAATAATCTTCTTTTTCTTTTGTATGTTTTATTTCTATTCTCGGATATATTAAACATTGTAAAATTGTTAATTTTTTAAGATGTAATGTCTTAAGATTCTAGATTAATATCAAGTAAAACAAAACAAGTTAGATGATTTAAATGAGAATTTTGATAAGAATGTCTTAAATAAAATTATTGTTTTGAGTCTCTAGATCGAAAGATGAACTTTATATAATTGTATTACTAAGACAACATTTTTGTTTATTACAGACGTACCGGAAACAACAAACAAGGCAGGATCAGGAATCTCAAGTAGCGGGCGCGACGCAAGTGTTGTTGCGGGCATTGTCGTTGCAGTGATCTCCGGAATAATAATACTTGGAGCTTTGGTAAGTTGATCGCCGAACATTAAAACCAGATTCTATTTCTCAGTTTAAAAAAAAATACCGTATATATAAATTAATTATTCAATTTGATAAGGAATTAGCCTTATTTGCAACAAGTTTCAGGCTAAAACTAAGATTACCAATCATCATAACAGCGTTGATCATAATTAATTGTTTAACACAGCATAATTGTTACATTTCAATAATTTAATCAACCTTTGACTGCCTAATTTCGCAATTAACATTGTTGTAATTTGTAAAGTTAATGCTCACTCGTTCACATACACGACCCTAGTTATAATTATAACGTTAACAATTTATGTAGGTATATCCTTGAGCATATCTAAATCGGAATACATGAATGAGTTTACATTAAACTTTTTAGTGAATCAACGCGAAACTTTTTGATCAATGACGTAAGCAGCCGTTTTAAATGTGTTACAGCATCCATTATAGTAGGTGTCCCTGAATCACAAATCTCATGAGCAATTCAATCAGTTTTTTAATCAAGCAAACAGTTCCGAAGACGTAGCCATGTCCTCGTTCTTGTAAGGCTTCTGCCCATGTCTCAGTTTCATTATATTGCTAATTAACAAATATTTTATTTAGTCAAAATAAACCGCAGATAACGCTGAAATTAAATTTTGTTAATTTTAGTTGAGATTTATTTAACGAAATTAATTTTAATATCCTTCCGTTTATAACATCGATTTTCCCGTCTAATTTATGATTGATTTCGATTATGTGAACACAATTAATTGTTGTTAACGTAACCGTACACGAGCTTTGAAATACCTATTAGGCCTTATGTTAGCTCGACTCTACTAGACAGAAGTACGACAATTGATAAATACAAAAAAAACAAACACGCAAGTCATGTTTATAACGGCAACCAAGTTTGAATTGGAGTAGAAATCAAGTGTAAAAATATTAAGAAATATGTTCCATAATACTTTTATGCTTTGTCATCCATAGCTTTTGATTACGAATATCATGCTTTTGTGACATTATCCATAGTGCTATCTAATTTACAAATGTTCATTTAGTCGCAAAACTTCAGGCTTTAATTTACGCATAGTTACGTATAATAATTGTCCTCCAATTTTAAAAGCTCTGTTACTAGAGCGACAATTGTCCACTTGACAACCAATTTAACGTAGAAAACGTGTTTATATTGGAGTGACATTAAGTCTACAAGAATTGCACTTAAAAAGAAAACCATACCGAGCAGTTTCAAGATAGACTGGTAGTCGAAGCTCGTATTATAATTGTAGTAAAACTTCACGAGTAACCGACTAGGCTTGTTTTCCACGCAATTACTTGCATTTTGAAGATACGAGTACGTACGCAGCACTACTTTAGCTACACTACTAGCTCTTGACCCTACTTGAAAAAATATTCACGACACGTGTCCGAAAGCGGCCTATGCATTCGCTATGAATGTTGTCCTTGCCTTGCTATCGTATTTCGTATTAACCGAGCGACGGTTACTTTCGTCTCGGGTGTCAGACGTAAGCAGTCGATTACCAATAAGGCGGTCGATGTGTAATTCATGTGTAGGTTTTAACGGTCTACAAATTATGCGGCATTTTTTTTTTTGATGAAATGATTCTCTTTATATTTGTTTTTACACTTACACCGGAAGATTGGCTGTATTTTTCGTATTTTAACCTTATCTAAAGGCTAACTTTAAAAACATGTTTTACAATAAGAAGCATTATAGGGCTTTCTAATTAAAGTTAGTAAACTGTAAAAGAAATCTAAAAAATGTTGAAAGTCGTCATAAATTTTACTAAATAAACAAATGAACAAAATGCTGAAATACCGAAATGCAGTCTGGCCTTCTAGTGTTATTTTGTAATGTTAAATTATAATGTTATTTTAAACAAAATACACGCTACCGGTGTTATCTAGTTTATTTATAACACTGTAATGACGGTACTTAAAGATAAAGTACGTAATTAATTAAATAATCTCTTTACTACATCGCACACCCAATTTCATTTCCGTCATATATCCATCAAATTGATAAATAAGCTGATGAGTTAAGATAATTTAATGCAATCAATTTATGCGTATTTTTATGCACCTTAAGTACCTAAAGGCAGCTAATTATATAATTCTATTTTTATTAAATTTCACGTTATCTGCAATATAATAAATCACTATTAAAGATTTCAATAAGGAAGATATTATGAAGTCTAAGTACTTAGATACAATCAACACAATATCAACTAGACACGAAACAGACAGAAAGCTAGTGAATTAAGATCTTAATATGATTAGTAAATGATAGAAATATAAAACAAATACTTAGCTTGTTTTCTTTTTCTTTTACCCAATTGTACAAATACTGTTTTCTAACCTATTGCAGTTGTTTGAGTTGAGTTACGTCTATACGTCGACGTCATACATTCCAAAGATTTTGTGATCTTAGTCAACTTCTTATATAATGGAGCCATCTTTGCTTCGTATCATATCAATAAAAATAATTAATAAAAATAATCGTTGACAAGGGCAAAATTGCAAAGTCTTCAACCCGACGCAACGTCGCCTGTCTATCGGTCTTTTATCGCATATACTTTGGAGAGTGTGCACAGGAACTTTACGATCTAGTTCCTCCGTCCCCATTTTACCACAGAACAGCGAGACGCCGTGAAAAATGGCATCCTTTTGTTGTCAACGTGCAATCAACCCGCACGAAACGTTTTGCGTCAACGTTCCTAATAAGAACTGCCAAAATATGGAATGCCCTTCCGGCGTCTGTGTTTCCTGACACGTATAATTTGTGCACCTTCAAGGCAAGAGTGAATAGGCATCTTCTAGGCAAGCGCGCTTCATCTTAGACCTCATCATTGCTTTCCATCAGGCTTGATTGTGGTCAAGCGTAAGCATAAAAAAAAGAAAAAAAAAAATAGTTTTAACTTTATTGTCACAATCAAAACCTTGAGCTTAAACGTCTATAAAACTTGTTATAGTCAATATATTCTGGGAAGTCAATTTAACGTATTTTAAATACAACAGCCTTTCTTGATGAGTACTGTTTACCAACAAACAAATTAAAAATGAGGGTATAAAGTCATTTCACACCTAATAATAATTTTTACAAAAATTTACTTGTTTTAAATTAATGAAAAAAAAAATTATTAGGTAAGCTCAGAAAAATAAGTTATGGTTAATATTTTTTATATAACATATTAAAACATGCATAATTTAAAATAAGTTATGAACTACATGCGTTTTCTACTTTCATTTCTAATTTCTTTGTTAGTAAACAGTACTCATCAAGAAAGGCAGTAGTATACTACTATCGTCTTACCACTATGCAACGCTAAATAGACAAACTAAATAATTCCATCAGTTGTTATTACCTTAAAATAATCTTGCTGCTTTATTAAGGTCGGTCTCGATCGGTACAGGTTTAATAATTAGATCAGTGTCTAGGTCTATCCCTAATCTTTTTCCTAGTGCAATGAACATACTTATTAACAATTCTTTTTTTATTCACAGATCGCGGTTGTCATGTACCGACATTACGTACATCGTAATGTCACCTCAATGAACTTCGACAACCCGGTGTACCGCAAGACAACGGAGAACCAATTTGCCCTCGAACAAAATGGATACGCACCAGGCAGCAAGCTATACCCCAGTACAGTGGGAGAGGAGGTAAGAGCGCTAACCGCAATGGAGTGCACACTCAATATACAAAACAGCCTCAGATAAGTCGGTCCAACCGGATCTACTATCCAATGTGGAAACAATTAAGCTGGAAACACATTGGCAACACGCTCACGCCACATGACACCACTATTATTGATTCATGCAACTCTATTAATACACATTTCACACTCGACAAAGTTAACTAAACAAGTAAGAAATGAAGCTCTAAATTTTCGCGAAAAGTTGCACAATTTTTTACATGGAAATTTTGGCAATTCTTTCAGTCTTTTGCAGCATTAACACATTACCACTTTGAATGTTAGTAAGATTGAATTAGATTCGACTTACATTGCTTTTATAGCGTGGCGTGTTGTAAATGTATCCGTGCCATTATGTTAAGTGGATATTGTAATCGACTTGCTGTCTTCTGTTAACATTTTTTGTCTACGCTCCAAAAATTATTTTCAAAATATCACTACACTAATTTTACGTACAATGAAACTATACAACCCCTATCTATCTATGTCTACTTATTTATAGCCAAAAAATATAATGTAAATAGTAAAAACAAATATTTAAATAGGTAAACATTTGGTAAGGTCTGCCTAAGACATTTTAAATTCGATGTATGTATTTAGTCTGATTATATTTATTAGGATTATTATATTAAGGAATTTATAGAAAATATTTTCGTTAGTGTATAAGGTCGTGGCGATAAATTGTGCCAACGTTTTTACCGCATCAGTATTAAAGAATAGTTGCCAAAAAAAATGGTATTTGATGGTAGGTGTAACATTGTAAATAGTACCATTAATAGTGTTTTGTCCTTTGCATAGTATAGGCCATATTTTTATAATTTACTGCTGAGATATTTATTTTTCATGCGTTATCAAACGAGGGCTTCTAATTTTCGGTAAGTTATATGTGATAGTAACGCCAAAAACATAGGTAGACGTGTTACATGCTGCGATGCTACGTGCATCAACATAAGATCTTGGTATTTCATTACCCCAGACATACATTTACAAACAGCCAAAGTGTCAAACTTTCTGCTCTCGGAAGACTGCTTGGGTTTGGATATAAGATAAACAGCCAACGTTGCTCAGCCGGTGCGTTGGTATTCAAAATTGAAGGAGCATCAGCAGTGCAAAAACACACTATTAATGAATTACCTGTCTGGTATTTATTTATCCACGCCAGTCCTGGATTAGCATTTAAGCTATTGCTTAGGCCAGCCCGTCCAGGCATCAAAGACGATCGAGAGAAAAAAGAGCCCACGAAAGTTCAAAATTTAAAAATCTGCGCGTTTTAAATTGATGATAGGTACATATTTTACCTACCTATTCGTTCACTTAATTAAAGGGGTCCACAGGGGCAGATTGCTAAGGCATCAAATTACACACAAATTATATTGTATTGTCACTTACTACCACATCCAAAGCTGTACGTCTTCCGGGAATAGAAGAACTACCTATACTAAGATTTGATTATAAGACGATACACGTGGTGTCACTAGCATAGTCTTTGTGTCAACTAATTTATTGATTATCCGAAATGTAGTCCTCACGCCGAATTATAAAATTAGTTCACAAATAGCAATCTAAATTATTTTTTTTCTTTCCAGAGTCAAGAGCCGCTCAATACACCCGGTACAAATGAGTTTGTATAGTGCAAGGGCCGGGAGTAAATATATTATAATGTCTCTAAATGTGAAAAGAAAAAGAAGGACATGTGATACTATAAAAAAAATAGTGTAAACCAGTGAAAGGGGACGCAGCTAACTTTATGTAGTGAACGTTTGTTAGCTTTAGTGCAGTGAGGGGCATTGGAACAAAGTTCTTTTTGCTATCAAGCTATCGTTTACGCGAAACTCGAAATTAATACTAAGTGTATGATTTATTACAATGCATTGTCATTTTAAAACTGAGATCTTGCTTTTGTATTACCTACTTGTATCACATAATGTTAGAATAGAGGAATTGTGTCGGCTAATTTGTAGTACTGTGAATAGTTGAAGTGATGATGTAGCCAATAGGATTACAATAATCTGTGATGGACATATCACGCTCTCTTGAAATTGTAGGTATGAACTGATAACACGTTTTCTATGCTTGTCATACTAATTTTTCGCCTATAAATTTCTCTTTTGATAACTTATGTAATCGTATTGGCTATAACTTATCAATTATGCCTGGTGCATTGCAATTATTTGTAGTGTTTACAAAGTTTTATATTCCATTTTTAGTTAAGGGTTTTAACTCTTTTGTGAGACACTTTACAAAATTATCATTAGAACGAAGAAACTCATATCTAAGAGCAAACATTACTTGAATAAGCATAAAGGGATGAATACTTTTATGTATGAAAAAAATACCGAAGATGAAAGTTACTAATTTAATCATTTTAAATCATGTTTTTATCTAGATAGTAATATTTAATTTATTGGAATTATGAATGTTTTAATGAAATGTCTAATGTAAGTTACATTAGCCGATGTTTAGGCTATTTATTACATCGCTGTATTTTATGTGCCAATTAGTAGTGAATTCAATAATTAATCGTTCGCCAAATGAATGTCCTTATAAACTATACTCATTTTTATATCTCAATGTATTATATAATTCGAATTTTATAGTTTATTTAAAATGATATATTTAAATACTGTTGTGCATTAAACAGTTACAATATTTCGTTATATATATTTTATATGAAGGTTGGGTTGTACGTATTTTTATTGATAACACATTAGGCCTGTATTCGAACAATGAAATTTCAAGCAAAATCCTGCCAAACCCTCTAAATCTATATTAGTTTGTAATACACCTATTTGTAATGTAATACAATTACATAACTTGATGCACATTTCATATGGTACGCCTAGCTCAATAAGTGTGGTCACTAAAATATTATGTAAATATCGTCAATAAAATATTATGTAAAATGTGTTAACTCATTCATTTCATTTCACAAACCTGCTCTATGCTATCTGGTGTGACCCAATGTTTACTATCAATAAATATAAAGCTCAATCATAAACGTAAACGCCGAGTCTAATAACATAAAATGACGAAATCTGTATTGTGACAACAACAAAAGAAAAAAAAAAATTTTATTCTTTACAAGTTAGCGCTTTATTACAATCTCACCTGATGGTAAGTTATGATGCAATCTACTATGGAAGCGGACTAACTTGTTAGGAGGAGGATGAAACTACATATCTTTCGGTTTTTACACATCGTACCGGAACGCAAAATTGCTTAGCGGTACGTCTTTGCCGATAGGGTGATAACTAGCCACAGCCGAGGCCTCCCACCAGCCAGACCTGAATTAAGAAAATCTCAATCGGCCCAGCCAGGGATCGAACCCAGGACCTCCGTCTTGTAAATTATATATTTCTCATGTCGGATTTCGCACTATAAGAGACACTTTTATGGTAAGTACCTATAAGTATATGCTAAACTAAAATTTAACAGTCGTGAAAGACGGTATTAGGAGAGGGTACCTACGACAATAGACTAACGAGGCGGGAATCGAATTACCACCCCTCGGTGATGAGTCCGATCGCTTTACCGTTGAGCTATAGAGGCTTTATACTTAGAAAATATACTGTCAGTTGCGTGCATCCCATAGATGCAAAGATGCACTGCCTTCCCTGAGGCCCCATTACGAACCAGGGCCTGAAGGGACGTCGATTCTCATTCTACAAACGCTAACGATTTGAAAACTAAAAAAATGTATGCGAAACGAACGACAGATCCGATCGATAACTTAATCACGTGACCTGTCGATAACACATGTCATTTCTATAATTTTTTTAAGTTTTGAAGCCTTAGCGATTGTAGAAAGAGAATCGCCGTGCTACGTGGTACGCAACGTTTTTTATGTTGTAGGTATATGCTTACGCTTCACTACAATCATGCTTGATGGAAAGCAATGATAAATGCCTACCCTAATTAAAATCCCTGTGCCTACCATTGCCTAGGAGTAAATATATAGGAGGTACATGTGACGCGAAAGGCAAGAATGTACCTACCGTATGACGTCAACGCTCAACGCTGCACATTCTTATCAAATACGTTATTTTCTGACTAATCGGTTTTACATTACACTAGCGTATGTAGGTATCGGAGTCGGTGCGCTGAAGTACTAGCAGAATAGGCTACTTGCCTCTTTTGTAAACAGTGTTTTAATTGAATTATGGAAGTATTATAAGCTATATTTTATTTTGTCCCGTCAACCAGTAAAAAATTTAATATAAATGAAAAAATATCTACGTAAAATTTTTGCCGCCGAAACACAACACATTAGCAAGTGACGTCATTCATAGAGATAACATGATTGGCGTTTGCAGTGATCTGATATATCACGTCACCACAAGTGCCAATCACAAACCGATGCCTTGTAGCGAATGAAGTCACAGTTTATGATTGGCGTTTGCGGTGACGTGATAAAAATACAATTTTGTTTTATAAAAATATTACAATTACGAGATTATTTTCACAAATAAAAATGTGATTAGAGTTTCTAAGCATCTAAACTGCCTATATGCAAAAAATCTTCTAGTTTTGTACAGCAGGCAGTAGCCTATTCAGGTGAAGTGAAAGACGAATGCCTACACAGAAGAAACGATGGAGATGATGGTTTTTTTTTATTTAGGTCATCGTCATTATCCACCCGAAATCAGCTCACTACTGAGCTCGAGTCTCGAGCTGACCGGAACGAAATTAGAAAATCCTAAATTGACCTGAGCTGGGAATCGAACCCAGGACCTCTATTAAAAACAATTTTAAAGGGCATACATAGTTGCTGCAAAGCTGCAATAGAATTGTCTGTGGGTTAGGTAAAGGAAATAGTAGAAAAAAAAAATATGACAGTTATAATAAATTTATTTACCTATCACATAGGTAACATTAAAGTCTTATATGTATGCATATTGAAGTTGAATTTTTTCAAGTTATGTAACTTAGTTAAATATTAGATAACTAAGTTAAATAACTTTAAACAATTGTAATGTTAACACACTGAAAATGCATCATCGAAATTTTTGTTTGATTTGTAATCTGTATGTCTTTATGTATTCACTTTATATAGTGATAGTTGAGGGATTAAGTACACCGTCCCACCTGATGTTAGATGGAAAATTTCACAAAGTATAACTGCACAGTGCATATTATAGCCTGGCAAGATCGTTGATAAGGCTCCCATGATATGCGGGCGACGGGCGGAAAGACTGTGCGGGTGTGAAATAGTGCGTGCGGAGAAGTGACGAGCACCAGTCGTGGGTTTTTCATTCATCGCTACACGCTGCCCACCCCGCGCGCAACATTGGGAGTGTTACGAACGAAGTTGCCAAGCTATAGTGAAACATCCTATATTGTGCAAACCATCAACCTCAGGCATAGGTGTTAAGCTTTATCATCATCAAATCAGCCAATGGACGCCCACTGCAAGACATAGGCCTTTTGTAGGGACTTCCAAACATCACGATCCTGAGCCGCCTGCATCCAGCGAATCCCTGCGACTCGCTTGTTGCCTGGTAGGGGGTCGACCAACACTGCGCTTTTTAGTGCGGGGTCGTCTTTCCAGCACCTTGGGACCCCAGCGTCCATTGGTTCTTCGTTATTTGGTAATGGCGGTCGTATTGTCATTTGTGTAAGGCGCTGTCAATTTTAGTTCAGGTTTTAGCCGCGGGACTTCTTTCGTGGCGCGGAGTATATATGATTTCCACATAAAATGCTTATTTTTCGAAAATTCATAAGTTTTTTTTACTCAATTACTTTTAAAAAAAAATTACTTATATGCTACCACACACACACAATATTATATTTAAACTTATACACTAACACAATCATATTATGCGAAAACTTATAACAGAATATTAGGTAGGTTTGTTGTACTAATTATTGGTTCAAAATGATTAATTTTGGTTCTTCACAGCACTTAATACTAACGATAAACTAAAACTAATAAATAATTAAATTAAATTATAAAAAAAACAACTAATAAAATCCATTTCTTTTTACTTTACTAATGCAATACAATGAAGTTGAAGGCTTCGCCAATCTAAACAATTTGAAATTAAGCCAATCATAACTTTTAGAAAACTATTGAGTAATATGTGAATATTTTTTACTGTATCAAGTAAGAATTCTAGTTAAAGATAGTGAACTCGATCTATACTGATATTATAAAGAGGTAATTTGAATCTTCGTTTGTTCGAAAATACGAATACGGTATTCGGTTCTGAAGCTACTGGGCTATAAAAAAATATTTTCATCAACGGAAAGCTACATTATCAGTGAATAAAATAAGGCTATATTTGACCCCCGTATTTCCACGGCAATGGGAACTAAATGGGCGAAACCTCACGGTTCTGCTAGTCCTTTACAAAGATACCCGCGACGTCGTTCGCGTGAAATTCTGTTTTTACAAATCCCGGGAACCATGGAATTTTCGGGGGTAAAAAGTATACCTATGTTCTACCCCAAGGTCCAATTTATCTCTATATCGAATTTCATCAACATTGGAATAGTGGTTTAGCTGTGAAAGACGACAGACAGACAGACTAACTTTCGAATTTATAATATTAATTAATAATTAATGGAGATAATCCATATACGATTATCACCATTATGTTCATAATAATCAAGAAAATTATTAATTTTATGCACCAACTCAAATCAACATTCTGCTTATATCACGATTTCATTTAGAATGAACAGTGGAATTTTAAAAACATTCTAAACGACAAGTAGAAATATAAATAATAATAAATTAATACTTAGCTACAAATAAATAACGCTATCGGTATGTTCTAACACTTCTAACACAATATACAAATAAAAAAATTACTGGTACAGTAGGTATCATAAATTAGGTAGTAAATTCTACAATACTTCTAATCTATCTATATAGAGTATACTTACACAAATAGATTCAAATATATACACATATATAATATGTAAAGATAGGCAGTTTTTTAGTCCCGCTAGAATTCAAAATTCGTTCGAACAAACAAAATCTACTTATTACTGTTTATAATTTTAAATCTAAGAGACAGTGACAGTCTAAGAGACAGTACGGAAAACAAATACAATGACAAATTTTAATATTAAAAAGCAATGTGTGCCTGTGTGAAGTTTCTTTAAATGTTTGTTTTTTTGTCACAAAGTGACCGTTTAACGAGATGACATATCACTCAAGACATACAATAATTTAACTAAAGGTTTAATTTAAAAAAAATACAGGTTCTCGAATAGTCGAAAAATTCTAAATCAATTGTCAATATGCATGTTATTTGAATTAAGGTCAGATATTTTCTTTTGTTAATTAATTTAATAATAGTAAAGAAATATCAGCTCTGGTTCGAAAAGTGACATATTTTTCCACATTTACAATTAAAAAGTGTGTTTGTTATTTTTGACGTCATAGTTCACCTCATGGTGCGCTAAAATGGTGGTGTTTTAAATGTCTGGCAAGTTCGTTGATAACACTCCCATGATATGCGGGCGACAGGGGGATAGACTGCGCAGGTGTAAAATCGTAAGTGCGGGGAAGTGACGTGCATCAGTCGTGGGTTTTTCATTCATCGTTACACACCCCCCGGCCGGCGCGGAACATCAGGAGTGTTACTAACGAAGTTGCCAAGCTATACATTATTTTAGTTTTTTAGAAAACGTTTTTGGTGATTTAACTTAATTATAGCTGATAAGTCAGAAATCAATTAATAATATCAAAAATACATGCATATTGCCTTTTTTACATCAGATTTTCCTTTCAATAGATAATGTTTGATATGGGACAACATATATATCCATTTCCATATATAAATACAATACATTTAACTACCATTATTACTTTTCACTTCACTCACTAGTCTTTGCTTTTTCTTTTTGGAGCTTGGCTTTTCTGTCTGTACATTGGGTCCATTTTGGGCCTTATATCGATATGGTGCGAAGTCCTTCAGCATTTCACACTGCTTTGTAATGTGTTGCTTGAATACTGCAAACGTATTTGAGGCGATGTGTTGACGAGCGTGGCAGAACATTTGGTCGAAGTGATGGAGATTATGTCTAAAAGTGTAAATAAAAATGAATATACAAATATATGAGCCATGATATTCAGAAGAAAAAAAAATTAAAACTTACATGCTTAGTAACACAGAGGCCAACATTTCTCGCGTGTTTAACAAGTGTCTTATATATGCACGCGTATGTTTTCTACACGCTAGACATTCACATCCTCCCAAAATTGGAGTGAAATCTTCTTTATATCTGGAATGTGATAAAAACAAAATTAAACCACTGATAAGTCATAGTCGTACCAGAGGTCGTCACTTAACATCAGGTGCGACGACGGTTTACTTGTCATTGAATAAAAAAAAAGTCCACCTAGTGAGAGCACAACCAATACTGCGTACCCCGTACCTAGTATGGCATCGCCATTCCAACACCTTGGGACCTAAGATCCATGGACTCTTTAAACTATTTGCCCTGACTGCCCCGTATTAATATCAATATTTAAACCTTGTTATTAATACAAGTTGGGAGAGATGTTTACCAATAATTGTTACCAACCAGATGTTTTTTTTTACTGTTGCTTAATTAATAGTTATACAACTTAACAGACGCTCAGAAACTTTTTATTACCTGAAGGCCAAGTTAGCTACAAGAATCAAGAATTGTCGTCAATGAAAAAGCTGAGTATCTCATCAAGATGAAGCTACTCACGGAAAACTAACTTGATAGTAATTAATTGTAAAAATGTTCTACGGATCCTACTATTATAAAATGTATAACTTATCGATGTCAAACACATGCAAAATTATCTTACCTTTCATCAATCATATCTAGCAGGTACATTGTATCATTATCTTTGGTAATGTCAAAGTTCAACTTCAAGGCAACCCCCATGTTAGTTAGCTTCACAGGGTACGACCCATCAAACAAGTCCCAGCCCTGTTCCACAGCTGATAATACTACACTGGGGTTCCAATGTCCTTCAAATATGCGAACCAAGTCTTTTGGGAATGCTTTCTGAAATTATTAAAATTGCAAATTTTAGATATATGTACATACATCTTCTTGATAGACAACGAGTCAATTTTTTTTCGTGTTCAGTTATGTCTATCAGTGATCAGTCTCTTGACTATAAACTGAATTTTTCACAGCATAATGTTTCTAAAGAGTCAATTTAATATTATTATACATTGTGACAAAAATTAAACTTACTCCAACTTTATCTAACAGCTTATTCAAAATTTCTGAATCAATGTCCATGGTTTCTTCCGTCCCATCCACAATACCTTGAAGAGCAATCCCAGTCAGACTATCCACATGTTTCAATGTATTACTAATACTATCATCGAGTTTCTTTTCACTTCCAGAACCTACTACAACTCCTGGAATAACAGAATATATAGCATTAACTTATTATACATTCATTTGGCTATGATAATAATTAATTTAATTAAATGAAATAGTTCCAGAGATTACCCTCTACAACCTCATGTACTTTACCTCTTTATTATTTAGTATAATATTATTATTTAGTATAGATTTTCTATAAGATAAGAAAGAGCCGTGATAGCCCAATGGATATGAGCTTAGATACTGGAGGGTATGGGTCTGGGCCGTTGCATGCACCTTCAACTTTTCAGTTGTGTGCATTTGAAGAAATTAATTATTATGTGTCTCAGACAGTGAAGGTGAATACCAAAGAATATTCTTAATTCTGTGTTAAAACAAAACGTTATGTGATTATTCCCCATATAAATTTTTTATATTTGTGTATGTTCAAAGGAAAACATTATAATCAATTTATATAACTGTCAAAATTATTAATGCTATTGTCATTCTATACTTTAGTACGCAAGAAAACTAACACATCCATTTTGAATCACGAAAGATTTTTATTTGTCTCCAAAAAAGGGCGAAGTCTTGGAACAAACAAATCTACCAAACATAATTTGGTCCTTCAAGCCGGATCAATACGAAGTACGAAAAACAAATCACGCAACAATCTCAACTTCAACTATAACTAAGAGGTTCAGGAGAAGTGAAGTCTGCCAATCCGTATTGGGCCAGCATAGTGGCCTAACCCCTCTCATTCTGAGAGGAGATTCGAGCTCAGCAGTGAGCCGAATGTGGGTTGATAACGAATAATTAAAGATACAAACCAACAAGAGAACTGTTCTGCAGCTCTTTCGATGTCTTACATCTGTCCACACAAGTTTTGAGCATGGTATAACTCCTTTCCACTGACTTGGATAAACGCTTGCCCCCTTCATTTATTGATGTGCGGCCATCTGCAATCGCCAAAATTATGTCTGGTTTGAATATTTCCATTACATCCATATATCTGGAAATTTTTATTTTAAGTACTAGTAATTTAAATTAAATAATAAATAGTTAATTTTATGTAATACTGCAACTTTTTTTAATAGTTGCCTATTAAAAAAGTTAATGTATTACGTTATTAATGTGTTTTTTTATACCAATCAGTGCTCTATGTAAGTATGACAATTATTATCAAATGAGTAGGTTTGAACCCAAGAAAAAAATATTAAATCATTTTAGTATTGTGTTATCTTTTAAAATGATATTTGACCTTTCCATACATACTACTAAATAGATATTTGACCTTTCCAGTGGTTTATGATAAAGTTATCTAAATATAATTTTATCTCTTCTAAAATAGGACAGAGAATGCTCCTAGCTATTATGTTATAACTTAGTTACTGATTGCTTTACCACTTGCTAAAGTTGTTACGAATTCATATTCAAAATAACTTTTTATTTAGCAAAATAAAATTAAATGGGCAAAATAGTATAGTATGTCAAAAAATGCAGTATTTAATTTCTGTATTGCACCATACTATGACAAATGCAGGCCCAAGATACAATTTTGTCTGCATATTGCTCACTCTTCATTATATATTATATTACTTCTGTACACCCTAGCCTATATTTTTTCTTCGTTAGGTTGCCTGGAAGAGATTGCTTTTTAGCAATAAGGCCGCCTATTGTGCATTTCTTTTTTTCATTATTTTTTTGTACTGTATGTTTCGTTATGGTGTACAATAAAGTGTATTTTCATTTCATTTCTTCCATCATTCCATCGCAACAAAAGAAAGAGATCTATGTAGATAACAAGATAATAATGGTATGCATCATTAAGTAGTGTGACAAAAGTTATATGATACACACACTAGCATCATTAAATAGTTAAAATCTTGCATCTTACCTATCAGCTGAAATCATTTTCTTCCCATTTTTTGTCCACAAGGGTACTCTATCAAGCTCAAAGTGCCCCATCGGTGTACTCTCAGACAAACTATGCAATGTAGTACAAGTTGCATGTCCCTGCAAACCAGCAAACTTTGCCACTCCATCATTTTGTACTTTCACACCAGTTTCTAAATGTATTGAATTGGAAAGTGGTAGCCATAGTAATTTCGTATTGGAGAACACTTGAGACAAAACTTCAGCTGTTAAATGCACGATGCTGCCTCCCTAGAAATGAAAATAAAAGAAGCTGAGTCATTGATTGATCACATATAACAGACTAAGTAAAAGTTACTACTAAGTTTGACGGCCTCCGTGGCACAGTGGTATGTGCGGTGGATTTACAAGACGGAGGTCCTGGGTTCAAATCCCGGCTTTAGTTACCACCCTACCAACAAAGACATACTGCCAAACTGTCATGTAGAAACCGAAAGGGGTATGAATTTCACCCTAATCCTAACAAGTTAGCCCGCTTATATCTTAGATTGCATCTTCATTTACCATCTCGTGAGATTATAGTCAAGGGCTAACTTGTAAAGAATAAAAAAAACAGACTTTTTAAACAGACACAGACAATTTAGCACTTGTGTGCAGTCTGCCAATCTGCATTGGGCCAGCGTGGTGGTTACGAGGGCCTAACCCCTCTCATTCTGAGAGGTGACTCAAGCTCAACAGTGAGCCAAATATGAGTTGATAATGATGAATGATGATGACGATAAGAACAGGAACTTCTCATTTTGTACAATATTTATGAACCTATAGTGCCTACCCTAGTTCGTACCCTTATGCACACCACCTTTAGCAGCAATCTCATCTGATGCTGAGTTTAAGATGGTAGTAGATTTAGAAGAGGTACAAGTTTGAAATATAAAGGTTACTTTAAGTATTTTTTTTATTTTTGAAGCTACTTTTGTGATCACTTTACAATCAGTAAAGTAGCCACACTTTACAAATTGTGTACTGTGATTAATACAGTAAGTTCCTCCATATTCATAAATATTTAACTGTTTAAATAAGTTCCTATGAATGCTTGCTAGATGAAGACAGTGCAATTCACAATACAGTGATCAGAAGAATAAATTTAGAGAAGAATGACAGAGAATAGCATATAACAATAAATGCATTCCAAGAAATTGTGAATCATTACAGGAAAGATTAGATAAAATGATACCTACTAAGTTTTGAATACAAATCCACGTGGTTACGTGTGTCGTGTCGTTACTCGTCACTTTACGGTATTTGTTTTATTTATATAGCACATTTTTATTTATAGTTTTGGGTAAAAAGTTTATATTGATGATGAAGTTTGGAACTACAGGTACCTGAGTGAACAATGCAGTCGTAGGTGTCTCGATTTCAGCGCCGGGTGATTTAAGGAAACCGGTGAGGTTACCAATACGCTCGCTACCGCAGCCTGTTTGTTTGATTGAAAATCGCATTGTTTTACAGTTTTATCAAGTTTATTAATTTAATACTTAATTAATTAATTTAAGTAATTCTGAAACTAAAGAAGAAAGAAGACCGCGTAAACGACAAACGTGCCGAAACGTAAACGAGTCTGTCAGTGTCATAACTCATAAGTCATTGTCAAATTGTCAATTGTCAATATGTACCACAAACGGCTAAAAAGATATATGTACACAATAGTTTTGCTAAATGTCAACTGAAAGAAAATTAATAATGTTAAATATTGTCTATGGACATACTCTGGCTTTGACTAAATTAGATCTGAAAATCTGGAACTGACTCACACTCACTAAATGTCCCTTTTGTCAAAGTAGGTACAAGAATAGCGATTTAACGCGTTTATAAATAAAACTGTTTTGTTTATAAACGCGCTAAGTTATATTTTTGTCATCGTTTTTGTCTTGTGGAGATTTCCATGTATGTTGTAGTAAGTGGGCCTTTATGTCGTAATATACTTATTCGCGATCTAAGAGTTAAATACCCACCTAGTTAGGCAGATACTTATATGTATAACTACTGGAGGCCTGTGACTACGTTCGCGTGAAATTGTATTTTTTACAAATCCCGCGGGAACCTTGGACTTTTCGGGTTAAAAAGTTCTGCTCTAAGGTTCAATTATTTTTCTTTATTTCAATGAATCAATCAATTTATTTATTTTTACCAAAATATCATCCAAAATAGTTATAGCGTAAGTATGGCCGTGAGAAGTCCTCCATTTTTAGAGTAATAAATCTTAAAAATTGTCCATAAATCATAAAAAATTTACGAAATTTAATGTAATTCAATTTTTTTTCAAATTTTATACCCTGAAGGGTGGAAAGGGAATAAAATTTGTAAAAAAAATTAAAAATCCATTTTTCAAGTCACATTTATAAATGGTCTGCAAACGATCGGTTTAGGATAAAAAAGAAAAATATCCCATAAAGAGTTGAAAAAGATTATTTATTTGTGTTTTTGTTAACTGACTTCAAAAAAGAAGTTCTCTATTCGTCCAAATCTTTTTTTTTGTAAATGTTTATCGATTACTCGAAGATGCCGGAACCGATTTGGATGATTCTTTTGTCTTTATTTGAAGCGGTTCCATAATCATCATCTACAAATCTGATGATGGAATCCTGGAGAATTCAAGGGAACTCCTCAATTTTCATAAGCATGCTCAAGATTATTATAGTGTTTTATTTGCCTAACTTAACTTAATTTTTGCGCAAATTGCGTATTTGCATAGGTACGTAAAGCATTATTTAGTGAAGTTGAAAAAAGACCCTATTTTTTTTAATTCTGTTCTAGTAAATATACGGACTTAATCCATGTATAAATCCGAAAGATCATTCAACATGAAATCTCAAGTAGGTACCTACCGTTTGACGTACAAACATGAAAATTGGCAGAGACGTAGTTTATAGTTGTAGGTATCCGCTAAGAACGGATTTTGCTATAGGGCCGGATTAAAGAGGTTTAAAGGCTCTCACATCTTTGTATGAAAGTCCTTCTTTCTTTCATGCTACAAAATTGAAATTTAGCAGGAAGGTAGTTAATAATAAGTAGTCTAAAGGATTTCGCCAGTCTATTACTTTTTATTTGTGCTACAAATAAATTAGAACGTTATTTTTGTATTTGTGCTTAAGATATGGCAGGGAGGTAGTTAACAGTTAATAAACTTTTCGGCTGGGGATTTGTGATAGGGCCTCCGACCATGGCTTTAGCTGGGCTTCCCACAAGCGGGAATAACCCAGTGAAGGCACAAACCCCTCATTCTTCCTAGCGATAGCTAGAATTCTCCCAAGGCTATTGGCCACCCCAAGGACCCTGTCGTTTTTACGACAGGCGATTGAAACCACAGGCAAGGGGCCCAGCCCCGAACCTGTTTCCCCACACCTCTGCGGGTGTGAGGGATTTCCACGTCCGTGGCTTCGGCTGGGCATTTCACTCAAGCTTATAAAACGCGTGGCCTGCGGCTGCGCACTCAATAGTATACTATCCTTCGGCCGGAGGTTTGTGATAGGGCATCCGATAGTGCCTTCGGCAGGGGATTTTACCCATGCATATAAAACGCGCGGCTCCCGACCGCCCTCTAAATTATACACTGGCCTTCGGCCAGGGGCTTGTGATAGGGCTTCTAGCCGTGGTTACGGCTGGGCATTTCACCCAAGCACATAAAATGCGGACATTCTACCCAAGCTCAAAACGTGCGGCCTCCGGCCGTTCATGTTTTGAGTTATAATTTTAGTAAAATGATACTGGACTTTTTATAACTATAAATAGAGGGGCGAAGGGGTTGAAAGTGTACATCGATTTGTACGCGGACGAAGTCGCGGGGATCTGCTAGTCTAGAATATAGTTATTTATAAGTAAGAATGCCAACAATACACACATTGAACACTATTCAAAAAATAGAAAATACGACTTAAAAAATCCGATAATAATGTTCCTACCTACTTACCTGAAATATATAATATACATACATATAAATTGAAATTGTAACAATAACATAAAAAAAATATTTGGTAGGTAAAAATGTATGGTCGCACCGAGAATTTCAAAGAAAACCCAAATTTGACTTATGATTAGATTTAATATTAGAAACTACAGCTAAGTTACAAGTAAGTGCCTGTTTACTCCAAAGTTGGGAGTAAAAGTGTTAAAATAATTATTACATATTGTGAAAGAGTAGGTGACGCTCATACAAAGGAATGCGGCCGAACAATGGGTGCAATCTTGCACTTTTGGCAAGGGCTGCCTCACGTACTCGCTGCAGGGTTGCCTCGCGTAACACCTCCCCCCGTAGAACAGCGCCTGAACACCTTTGATGTGAAGGAAGCTGGGGGTTGATCAGGGTCAAACCTTGTTCTGACTTCAGGGACTACAATTTCCGTTGGTGCTTCTTTAATAGATTCTTGGATACGCCAGTATTTCTTATAAATCAGGAACGCAATAAAGGACACACCAATTCCCACGATTACGAGATATAGTGGTATGGTTGTGTGGTATATACTGCTTTCGGTTGCTTCTAACTTTATATTTATCGGATGCTGCGCAGAAACTTTTGTGTTGATCTCATGTAGATGATTAAGGTTGATGGTATTTAACTCTATTGAAGTTGGTGATTGCAGCTGCGGTGATTCCTCTGAAGTTATATCCATAATCTTTAGTACTTGGCCTTCAATGTGATCGTTCCTATTTGAGATGACGAAGTCTGATGTAGTAATAGAGCAACTCTTCGGAATAGTTGCAAGGTAGCTTCCTTTTAATTCTTTGAAGAGATCCTGTCCGCAGGATACACGCACTTTAGAGGGTGTGGGGAAGTGCATAGTATAGTGTTTCTCGTCGAGCTCGTCATAAGCTGGGCGATGAATAGTTACTCGAGCCGCTTTGCATGTTGTTATCTTCTGTTGCTCAGTGATGAGTTGATGGATGCAATCTTCAGTATCTCGGTTCTGTATTCCGCTGTTCTCGTTGCAGATTTACCACTTGCTGGTCTTCGGGCATTCAGCCTCTATGTACCTGAATTCTTTGCCGTATATTGCCAGGAATGGGGAAGGAGATATAAGGATTTCATTGAACTTATTAGGAATCATAGATAATCTAAACAAGGTATATATTTGAGGAAGAACTATTGGGAATTTAAGAACTATAATAATTTCATTATCTTTATAATAATAACCTACTCTAATTATTTCATAATATTCTCTCATATCAACCTCAATTATATTGTCGCTGTTATACAAACTTCGCAACTTGCTGAATATATTATTAAGCGATTTTCTCTGAATAATTGAATGATGTAAAGTCGACACTTTAATAAAGGCTAACACATTTTGCAATCTAAGTATCTCTTGCGAAATCGCATCGACGTTGTCGTCGATTATTAAGAATGTTTGTGCTAAATGTGCATATTTAACTAGGTTGTAGTCACGAGTAGCATCTGCCTGACTAATTTTGTAAATTAACTGTTCGATTTTTACCTGATTTTTAGTGATATTATCTATTATGTTCGAGTATTGAGTCATCCATTCCTTAGAGATGCTAACATGATTATTCAATTCTGTTGCTAACTGATTTTCGCTAGATTTAAGATCTTTAATCGCTTGATTATAATGCAATGCATCTGTTTGATCTAGGTTACCCGTTATACTCTTAACTATACTACCAAGTCCATCTACTAATCCTCGTTTTGTACGATGTATTTCGAAGCTTTGTAATTGTTCAAGCACACTATAAGCTTTGTTAGTTAAGTACTGAATATGGGGTGAAAATAGTGAGTTAGTTTTGTTACTAAGCACTGGTTCTATGGCATCTAGTTGGTTAATTACCGAATTAACTTTAGTCTCGATGTCTTGTAGGTTAATGGATTGGATGAATGAATGATAGTGTGATATGATTCTAGTAGGACCTAGTTTGAAAGGCAAAACACCAGGGCCTTCATCAAGGTTCTCAAGTTTTACTTCCTGCGTCCATACAGTTACTGGCAGGAGAAGTAGTAGTATTAGATGAGCCCTGTAACAATTGATTATTTTTAAGCACTCTTTTAAGTCGGGACTTAGCAACGGGTCCTCGGCTTTTCTTAGTGTAAATGTGTATCGGTAAATTGGCAGTGATTTCGTCACACGTATAGCGTGGGGCCAATTTTTGTCTAGGAGCAATGGGATTTTTAATGTAAACCTGTTGCTCAGGGGAGTACTCTACTTCTATTTCGCGATTACTATTGCGCTTATTAGTCATATCTGCTCGTTGTGAGGTACATGATTCATGAATTAAGTTATAGACTTTAGTCATTTTATATTTATGATCTGTCATGTATTGCTGTAAAAGATGAGATGAAAGGTCAATATCAAATGGATCTCGTGGGTCAAAGTGACCAGTAATAATTTCTATTGGCTTACACTTAGTAAAACTGTGTATAGAATTATTATATGCTAGAAGTGCGTAGGGTATGAGGTTAGTAGTTGCTTCGCTCTTATGTTCAAGTTTTAGTATGCGTAAATGTTCTAGTAAAGTTGAATGAAATCTCTCAACGATACCGTTTTCGTTAGGTGTGTGAGGTGCCACTCTATGATGCTGAATTTTATGAAACTTAATAAATTCTGTTAAAAGTTGATTTACAAATTCGGGTCCGTTGTCAGTCACTATAGTGATAGGTAACGAATGATGTGTGCAATAGATAAGAAATGCTTGAATAACGCTAACAGCTGTTCCATCGCGTAAGTAATACGCTTGAGCATATTTTGAAAACGCGTCTACTATGGTTAAGAATTTATCACCCTGTATAGTTAGTATATCCATGTGAATTAACTCAAATGGTTTACCGGGTGGTGGTACGATTCGAAATTGTTGTTTTATGGGATTTCGATCATACTTTGCCTGTCCACAGATAGTACAACCACTGATAAATTTAGTGATATGCTCTCTCATTTTAGGCCAGTAGTATCTACGTGACAAGGCTAGAAAACACTCGTTAATACCGCGATGGTTAGTTTTACCATCATGATGCTTGTTAATAATCTCCTGTTGTTTAAGGTATTCTGGAACATTTTCTAACTCTTTCCTTACAAGAACCAAGTTCATGGCTGAACTTTTAAAGTTATTTTGTATGATAGCCGTTATTCTAGTCATAGCGTCAGAGGGATTGATGAGTAAACCTGTCTTTATCTTAGGATGTACATATTCTCTAATCGCATTAATAACGTCTTGCTCTAAGCTAGATTCGGATAACTGAATAGATGTTTTAGTATGTGTATCAAAAGGCTTACTAACTACAGTCTTACCTTTGATATCACCCACGATATTAAAGATAATCTGCTTAGTGAACTTATTTAATGGTTCCTCTGAGATTGGTACTTCCAAGATGGGGTTTTCCGCATCAGTATGAACTGTGATGGTTCTAGAATCATCAGTGCCTTCAGAAGCCGTAAGGGTTCTGGAGTCATCTGACCTTATGGAAGGGTTTACAGCTATTGAACTAATTTCTTCGACATTTAACTGAATTCGAGATAGAGCATCAGCGTTTGTGTTATATTTGCCCTGTTTATAGACAACTTCGAAGTCGTATTCAGTTAATTTCAAACGCCATCTTGTAAGTCTCGAATTTGGCTCTTTTAAACTCATCACCCATTGCAAGGGTTTATGATCTGTTAATATTTTAAATTTCCGACCAAATAAATAGGGTCTGAAATACTTGGTAGCCCATACGATGGCAAGAAGCTCTTTTTCTATTGTGCTGTAATTCAGCTCGCTAGAGTTCAGAGTTCTCGAGGCATAAGCGATAGGTTTATCTGAGCCAATAGTACCTTGGGATAACACAGCTCCAATAGCAACATTGGATGCATCAGTTGTTAAAATAAATTCCCTTGTAAAGTCTGGGTATTGAAGAATCGGGTCATTGGTCAAAAGTGTCTTGCAATGTTCAAAACACTTGACGTAGTTTTGGTCTAAGGTTATTTTAGAACCCTTTTTAAGGCATTGAGTTAGCGGTTTCGTAATACGTGCGAAATCGGGAATGAACTTTCTGTAATACCCTAAGAGACCTAAAAAGCGTTTTATTTCGGTAGGTGTTTTAGGAATAGGGTATTCCTTAATAGCCTTAATTTTATTAGGATTTGGCTTTACCCCGTCTCTGCATATGACGTGTCCTAGGAAATCGGTTTCCAACTTTAAGAATTCAGATTTATCCATCTGTATTTTAAAATTGGATTCGCGTAATCTATTAAATACTTTTTCGAGATTAACCATCATCTCTTGTAGTGACGTGCTAAAAACTATGATATCATCTAAGTAAACTAGGCAGATATTATTCTGCAGATCTCTTAGCACATTATCCATGACCCTTTGAAAGGTGGATGGGGAGTTTTTTAGCCCCATTGGCATTCTAAGGTACTCATAGTGTCCATTTTCAACATTAAATCCTGTTTTCGGGATGTCAGAGGGGTCCATTTCGATTTGATGAAACCCACTTGCTAAATCTAAAGTGGTAAAATACTGACATTTACCTAATTTATCTAATACGTCCGTTATGTTTGGGATCGGATATTTATCGTCAATAGTTTTTTCGTTAAGCTTCCTAAAATCTACAACTATTCGCCATTTAGTTTTACCAGACGCGTCTGCCTTTTTGGGCACGACCCAGATAGGCGAACTCCATGCAGAATCGGATGGTCGAATAATATTCTGTTCTAGCATTTTTGCAATTTGTTCCTGTATTTCCTGTCGGTGGACATAAGGATAACGATAACTTTTGGTATATACAGGGACTTCATCCGTCGTTTTAATACGATGTTTTATCTTGTTGGTGAATGTTAATGGTTCACCATCTATGTAAAATATATCTGCATAACGTGAACACAATGCCTGAAGGTTAGCAAGTTCCTCAGGATTCAGATGGTCTGTTCTAAGCTTAGATAAAACTTCGGATACGCGCTCAGGAGAGTTTTGTACATAATTGCTCTCAATGTTAAAAAATTCACCTTCAATCGGTCTATCCATAGAAAATATTATGTCATTATCAGAATTATTATGTACTTCGACCCAACCACGATTATTCTCTACCGCGGTTACGCAATCGGTAATAGTGCAGTTACACATTATTTCATCTTGTACTAAGACATCTCCATCTTGGATATTAATAGGTAATTTCATTAACTTAGACGATTTAGCAGGAATTATGTCTTCGTACAAGTTAACGTTACGAGAATCGTAAATGTGTAAAGGTATTTTTGCGTTTCTCGTTGTTAGTACTTTATTTTTAAGGTCTATGTTAGAATCCCAAGCAGTTAGTAAATCTAAACCTAGTAACCCATCGAAGTACTTATGAAAATCGTACACGAATAAAGTCATGTCGCCTTGTTCCTTGTATTCGTTAAAACAAGGTAACGTGATAGAATGATTATGTGAACTCGTAAAATTTGAATTTGTTACTTCGAATGGTTCATAGTTTAAAGGCCAATTATAGAAATAAGTTTGGACAGCTTGCGGGCTTATAAAGGATTGATTTGCACCCGTATCGATCAATATTTTAAGAGGTGGATCTTTTATCTGAACATACATAAGCTGTCTTTGCGTTTGCAAATTTATTTCTATTTTTGCTTGTCTGTATTGGGACGCTTCTGAAAATCCTCCTGTGTAGAAGAAGGGTCCTCTACTTCCTCTACTGTCATGCTATCAGTGTACTCACAATCGGCTTCATAGTATTCAGGGTATTGCTCGCATGTATAGTAATAAGGTTCGTATTCGAGATAGGCATTATCATAATCATACAAATAACCTAGCTCGTTGAGATTTACATCGCGAGATTTGAAATAGTTAGACGGCGGCGGGTTGCCATGCTGTCTCCAATCGTGTCCAGTCATCGGCATTTGTCTCTGGACAAAAGGTGTTACACCACTCATAGGACGCGGGGAGTTATAATTGAATGTCTGATGTTGAGGTCTTGGAGGCATTCTGAACACATTACTTCCCGGTTTATAATTAGGTGGGGGTGCACGGAACATTTGTTGCGTACGTGTTGTACCCCTTGGTGGTAGTACCAGGCTCGGGCCAGGTCTCCAGCCTTGCGAACCTTGGCTCGTCATGCCATGCTGACGTGATGGTCCAGGCATGTTATTATAACCCGGTGTCATTGGAGGGTTAAAAGATTTTACTGGTGGAATATTGTTAAAATGATTAAAAGGAAGTCTAAAATTCATAGTAGGTGGTGGTAATTGTCTGTCTGTCAAGTCTTTCATATGCGGTCCACCGTCATTGCGTTGTTGAATATAGAGGGTGTTCAATTCCTCCTGTACGAATTGAAGTGCTTTTTCCATAGAATTAGGTCGCATACAACGAATCCTAGATCCTAGTGGGTCTTTTAGTCCTCGTAGGAAGGCTTGTAGCGTCAACTTGGAATATAATACCCTTTTCGCCTCGACTGTAGTTGGTATGGTTTCATGCAGACTAATAAAAGTAATTATTGTACTGAACAAGTCTTGGCATCTTTCATAGAACTCTTGGGGACTACTATTGCCTTGACACTGAAGGGATAAATCATTATAAAGTGCGGTCTCATCGCGTTGATCAGCAAAATTATTAATTAGTGCATTTCGGATACCGTGCCAGTTATCAGGAACGCCATAGGAGTTTATAAGCCTAGCAGCCGGTCCTGTTACTTTATTAAGGATGCCGTTAAATAGTGCCAAATTGGATAAATCGTTACCAGGCTCCGATTTAAAATGCGTTAATACTAATTGATCACATAGATTGATAAATCGCGTCAGGACATGTGGATTACCATCAAATTCGGGCACTAATCTAAGCGACTTGAAAATAGTATCTGTATCGTTCGACATGTCTATATTTCTATTCTCGTCTATTGTACTATTCCTACTATTCCTATTTCTAACCCTAGTACGTTGTTTCCGTGAATGGAAAATCTTGTAAAACTAAAAATAATTATTAAATTTTAATTAATTAAAAATCGATAATTAAACGCGGAATTAATAAAGGATAGGAAATACTAAAAATAAGGATGGCAAATACTTTAAAGATTCAAAGTACTTACATTTGGTTTTTCTCTGATGAATCTATGTCCGGATTCTTCTCGGCTAACCACGATGTAGATTCGATGATCGCCGGGTCAGGTACCTCAGTTCCCTAATTCCCTAAGCGATCCTACCGACTGCGCCAAAAATGTATGGTCGCACCGAGAATTTCAAAGAAAACCCAAATTTGACTTATGATTAGATTTAATATTAGAAACTACAGCTAAGTTACAAGTAAGTGCCTGTTTACTCCAAAGTTGGGAGTAAAAGTGTTAAAATAATTATTACATATTGTGAAAGAGTAGGTGACGCTCATACAAAGGAATGCGGCCGAACAATGGGTGCAATCTTGCACTTTTGGCAAGGGCTGCCTCACGTACTCGCTGCAGGGTTGCCTCGCGTAACAAGGTAGGTATCGAATTCCAATATTTACAAAGCTTTGCTTAGAATATTATTATTTAGCTATTAGCATCCTTCAATAAAAATTAACTACCTACTTACCTACTGCAATAGCGTTTTACCCTCATTCAAAGTGAAAGGGTTGTTCACCCTCCAAGCATTATTGTGAGGATATTAGCCGACGTAATAAAGCCGATATTAATTAACTTTATTTATTTAATACCGCCGTAACTTGAGTTTGTCATGTAGGTACGTATACCTAGGTTTATCTACTTTGAAATATTAATATTTCATAGACTAAGTAATAGGCATTTCTGCGTGGTTTTTAATAAAGGACGCTTCAGGATTCTGTTTGTTTTTATGTGCCGTTATTGTTCTTCGGATTTCATTATTTATTAATTGTGATTCAAGAGATAGGAGGGTTACTACGAGTACATACATGATACGCAATGAATCTAAGGGGTTGAAAGTTCACTAAAAGAAAATTTCGTTATTTGAAATCACAGACTGACATTTCAATTTTATTTATACTAGATAGTTAAATAGGTAGGTTTTTTTTTATTAATACCTATTGATTTTAATTATGCTTCGATCGAAAATCGATATATGACAAACATGCCAATAAAAAAAAAGCTGCAGGTATAAACCTATAAAATCCAATATACATAATTGTCACGAAAAGTAGAATTGAGAAAGTAGGCAGGTTGTTTAGGACCTTCTCTACTAACTTTATTTTATTTTCTTGGCGTCTTTAATCCTAGTTAGGAGTTTTCACATAAAGGAAAATAAAAGTTTTTCGTAAGTAATAAAATTAACTGATAGGTATCGTAATAAAACGTTCTGTCACTGAAAAAGTTTTAAAAAACCATTAAATTTAACGACAGAAACTTTTATGAGAAAACAGAAATAGGGGAGTGAGAAAAATATTCTTAATCAAGAAATGCTAATGTCACCAAATTTTTAATTTCGATTCAAATGGAAATAATTATAAGTACTTCACATTTTTTTTTATTCTTTAAAAGTTAGTCCTTGACTACAATCTCACCTGGTGGCAAGTGATGATGAAGTCTAAAATATAAGCGGGCTAACTTGTTAGGAGGAGGATGAAAATCCACACACCTTTCGGTTTCTACACGACATCGTACCGGAACGTTAAATCACTTGGCGGTACGTCTTTGCCGGTAGGGTGGTAACTAGCCACGGCCAAAGCCTCCCGCCAGCCAGACCTAGACCAATTAAGAAAACCTCAATAGTCCAGCCTGGAAATGAACCCAGGACCTCCGTCTTGTAAGTCCACTGCGCATACCACTGCGCCACGGAGGCCGTCGAAATTTTAGAAAGTTTACAATAATTATGCCCACTGTAGTAGCTTTTATTTTAGTACTAGCATAAGGCACTACAAGCATAAGGATTTTTTTATTAATAATTTATTAACTGGTAATGTCAACTTAATGTTTTATATCTTTCGAAAGAAAATCGAATCGTTGTGGCTGTTTTTTCACCGCGGCAATCACTCATTTCCAATAGTACCAGCAGGCTTATTATGTAATTTGGTGTATTTGAAGGCAGAAATACTAGTAAACATAGCGGTACTTATTCAGCTCAGACCAATTATAGAAGGACCTGTATCGCACTCATAGTCACGAACAAAATTGTCTGTCATTTTCTGAAGAAAACGAGCTTAGATTTGGTCCTTATACTAAACTAGAAGTTTTTGCCCGTTTTTTTACACAATTCAATTACACAAAAAGGTATTTTTACTGAGCTCTTTAACCGACGAACACGATTACAACTATTTAACATCGATACTATAGAGACAGTTTTAATAATCGCATTAGATCGTTGATCATATACTTTGACAGAAAAGTAACGTCTAGCGAGGCAGGTCCTATACAATAATTGGTCTGAGTTATTCAGGGTAAGACATTGAAAATATTTATTATGTTACGAGGGCTGTAAAACTCCGTATTACAACTTTTTCCCATGAGCAGGAGACGTTACGCGTTACCGTTACGCGTTGGCGCATTAATGCCCCATAGAATTTAATGCAAGCTTGCATGCCGGCCACTCGCGTCCGTAACGAGCCTTGGCAAAGATTATATAACAATTAAACGTCTTAATGAAAACTTCTAAGTGTTTTTTTTAATACAAGTTAGTAATATTGTGTTGCTTAGAGTAGGGTTGTTTGGAAAATAAAGCTTTTTTTTAATGTTTTCTTATATTTATGTTGGTATGATCTACTATCTACAAAACGCTAACTAAACGCATGCAAATGGAAGCAATAGAGTTTGGCTAGGAATTAGGTAATTAGTTAAAATCTAAATAATTATTTTAAATAGGTACTTCGTATTAGTCACAAACAAAAAGTAGGTAGTTACGAATAGCATCAAATTACCTCATTTTCATACTTTAACCGCAAATGCAGGACCATGCCTCTCTGAGCTCCGAGGTGGGTTGAAGCTTCGTATCATAGCATGGCTTAGACCCATTGGGCTGACTCAATACGAGATGTTAAAATCTTTAACGTTCTTTACGAGACGTTAATAATAACAATCGGGACCGCTCGACTAAATTTTTGGTGTTCGTTCGTAAACGTTTAGCAGCTAAATTTTACGCTACTCGACTAAGCCGCTAAAGTAGTTCGAACTAGGCTTTCAGTTGGCTATCCTCTCTCTCTCTCCTGAGCACGGCGGTATAGCTCCCCCAAGTTACCAGCTATGGGCTGAGAATTTCACCTAATAATTATAATAATAATTTAAAAGGCATAGTCAATTATTAATTACAAATTCAATCATTATTAATTATAATTAATTATAATAACTAAATCAATTAAGATTTAGTTATTATAATTAATAATAATTGACTGAGAACAAAATTTAAAAGTAAGTAACACCTAACGCGTGGTTTCTTAGTTCGTATATTCTTTGACATTCTTCCAGGAGCCGTTTGCAAGGTGAAAGTCTGAAAGCCTTTTGTGCTGGCCTGAATATCCCAGCTACTTGAAAACATTGTACAAATTGTTATATATGCGCATATAAAACGATAGGAACTTTTTGTGGCTACCTAAGTATTGGAACGAAGAGATTATTATATCATAATTCATTTTGTTGTTGCATTTAGTTCCACATATTAAGATATTATTACATTATAAATCATTTAGGTGCTTGGAACATGCTAAATTCCAAAATTGGTGGATATAACTTCTCGTTTCATAAAGAGACTGCCTGACCCTTCTCAGAAGAAAGAACAATGATGAAAGGGGAATGCCCATCCCCGGCCCAGGCTTAGCCTTACCGCCTGGCACCTTACTTATACCTAAAAAATCTTGATAATGCTACTTTAATAATGAAATCATTACTTTATCAAATAAAGTTTGCTTTAACGTTTTACGACATTTTCATTTCATCTTTAATTTGTCGACAACGGGGACAAGCTAAGACCTTTGATCAGCCTACGTATTGCGATATTTTTAGAAGATACTTTATAATATTAGTGTGTGTGTAGTTAGATGTACAGTAAATATAATCAATAGTAGTAGTTTTTATTTAACTACAAGTAAGTGCGAATTAATTACTAATGATGACGTTTTTATATGAAGAAACAAGCAAGTATGGTTACATTTAGCACAATAAGTCCTTAAAACTTTTTATTATTTTCAAGTTATTCGTACCCAATTTGGAAATAAAGCTGTAGGTGTAAAAAGGCCACATTTCTTCATCAAATAGTTAACACACCGTTATATTTACAGCGTACATTTTCTAACGTTTTTCACGAACCCGCCATGTGCGTCATATTTAAGTAATTTACGTATTACGTAAATGGTAAATTATTATTTATGAGATGGTAAATTACTTGTTATTAACCACCTGCCTATGTGTCACCAGGATATTAGAAAGGAAGAGGAAATGTTTATATTTTTTTAACTAAATAAATATAAAAATAAATCAATTGAAACACTAGAGGTGTTACTTGTTCTAGGCTTTTAAAGATTAGGCATTTCAATATTATGTTTTTGTTTATTCTTTACGCATTAGCCTTTGACTACAATATCACCTGATGGTAAATAATAACACAATCTAAGATGGAAACGGGCTAACTTGTTAAGAGTAGGATGAAAATGCACACACCTTTTGGTTTTTACTCGACATCGTATCAGAACGCTAAAAACGTTTGGCTGTACGTCTTTGCCGGTAGGGTGGTAACGAGCCACAGCCGAAGCATCCCACCAACCAGATCCAGATCAATTAAGAAAACCTCAATCGGCCTAGTCTTTGATCGAGCCCAGGACGTTTGTCTTGTAAATCCACTACGCACTACCATTGCCCCACGAATGCTATCAAAATAGGCATGGTTTGTGGGCTTGTGTTGATTATTATTTACTTAGTTTGCCAATAGACTTAAGTACTTTTTTGACGGCCTCCGTGGCGCAGTGGTTTGCGCGGTGGTTTTACAAGACGGAGGTCCTAGGTTCGAGCCCCGGCTGGGCCGATTGAGGTTTTCTTAATTGTTTCAGGTCTGGTCTGGCTGGTCAAAAATCAAAAAATCAATCAAAATCAAAATTCATTTATTTCAAGTAGGCTCAATTTACAAGTACTTTTGACACGTCAGTTGACTATTTGTAAAGATTCTACCACCGGTTCGGAAAACAGGTCAAGTCAGTGTGGATTTCATCCTACTCTTATCAATTTAGCCCGCTTTCATCTTAGATTGCATCATCACTTACCATCAGGTGGGACCGTAGTCTAGGGCTAACTTGTAGAGACTAAAAAAAACTTAAGGCTAAGAGAGTTTTAAATTAATTATTAGTCTTTTTACATAATTAGTAACCCTTTCTAAACAGTTTAGTCGCTGGGGCAGTGTTACAAAAGTTTCCGTCCGCCCGACTATACAGCTAAATCCCTAGACAGCGTAATCCAAGTAACGGGATGGTTTGACAATGGGCCCAAATTATACAGATGGGAATTAATCAACGGGGTTTGAAACGACTGGTTCACTGAGTTAAGTCATAGACTAAAGGCTGTACTGTTGTATCCAGGGTAAGGATTTACATTTCAAACTGAATAGAAATGGGGTTAATGTCGTATCTAAAATGTTATGATTAAGACCCCTTCAAGTGGTCTTTTGAAGGGTTAAATTTAAATTTTAATATTATAGCTGTATTGTAATTTTAACTAAGTATTCTTTTAAGAAAAGGTGATGAATATTTTAAGAAACAAATTCACTGCCTACATCCTACATCCATCGTCCAACAAATCGTCCTATCGAAGTGTATCTACGGAAGGAATGGCAACGAACAGTCTTCGCACTTCATGTGTAACTAACGACTCTGAAAGACGATGAAGAAGAACTTGTATTACTGAAGATGTTACCTAAATACACATATCCTTGAGGTATCTACCCATTTGAGTACTCATAGGTATAACTACATTTGAGTACAGACAGTGAATACCTTAGGTGAATAATAATAAATTACCGTGAGGCTCATCACCTACATATGTCATACGCGGTAGAATATTAGTACCAATATTATACTTAAGTACCTGTTAGTAGCGTTTGACACTTATCGGAGGCGCATGTTAAGATTACCTTGGATAGCCATGCGCACAAACGTGTCTATTCTATCACAGCTCGGAATCAAGGCTTTACCTACTCCATATGCTACCAACGTATACTGGGGTATTTCGGCCACATAACGCGGTGTGGTGATTACGAATTTCTGCACGCAAATGCAAAAATGGCCACCATGCGAAAACATGGTGCCGGTGGAAATCATGGACCCGCAGGAGGTTAGGATCTTACCAGGACCACGATCTTCAGAAATGAAGGAACGACCGCAGAAAGAGAGATACCTTTTAGTACTAGTAGGTACGTATACGTTGTTTATTGTTGGTGTACAAGCCAGAATCGATTTTGCAAATGCTCTTACCATTAAAAAGCCACAAGAGGGAAACAGAAACTACGCAGGTAAAACCGTGGGGCCTCAGCTAGTAATTAGTAATAGAAAAAAGTATCTCAACCTTTTACTAAAACTTTCTATCTCAATCTAAAAGTAAGGTAACTTATTTCTTTTGCGACTAAAACTCTTTCCGGAGTTACTAAAGTATTCCGCAAATCCCCTTTGCTCGGGGAATTTATTTTTTTATTATTATGAATATGGGGATTTATAACTGGAATCAAGTCTGTATTAAGAGGTTAAGCGGGACGTTCTTTGCTTTAATAATTCATACGCTATTGCAAACTTAACTAACTTAATCGTTGGAATAAAGTCCTTCAAAATCTCCATCTATTAATTATATTAAAATAAAAGATAAGAAGAGAATTTCACTGTTCGATTAGCATTAGAATATGTTTGGAATATAAAGTCCTTCAAAATCTCAATCTATCTAATTGTATAAAAGTAAAAGGTAAGAAGAGAATTTCACTGTTCGATTAGCATTAGAATATGTTTGGAATATTAAGTCCTTCAATATCTCAATCTATCTAATTATATAAAAGTAAAATGTAAGAAGAGAATCTCACTGTCCGATTAGCATTGGAATATGTTTGGAATATTAAGTCCTTCAAAAACTCAATCTATCTATAGTACGCGCGTTAACAACTGAGTCTTAGGGCCATAAACATTTCTCTATATCTATCTCGCTTGCACTTATGGGTCTTATGGAGCCGTCTAGTGAAGGGTGTAACAATGAAAGACATATTATCGATAAGTAAAGTTTATTATCGTATCTTATCGTATCGTATCGATAATTATAGTATGCGCATTATCA